>NC_056750.1:193047480-193129980 GCF_019279795.1 Protopterus annectens | reverse complement strand
TGATCTCCATACTTTTAATAATATGTTTTGTCTTAATATCTATGTATTTATAGTATAACTAGTCCTCATATTCTCTTTTTCCTTTCACAAGCTTTAATTAACTTGTTCCACCAAAGTAGAAATTTACATCTAGGAATTTTACTAAGATGATTTGACCTGTTTTTACCAAGTGGAGATTATAGCATCATTTTCAGTATTATATAGCCTAGCCAAAGTCAGTTTCTTTACTATAATAAGTCCAGTTTGTATTATTGATTTTATTAGTTAGCTCTCAATAATCAGTCTTACTAAATGTATACCTATAATGTCTAGCTAATGTTAGCCTCGTACAACATTTAATACTAAACCTCACAGTCAGGTAATCAGAGAGACCCAATTATGGTCCCAATCTTACATTGTTAATTAGATTTTCATACTTAGTAAGAATAATTGCCAAAATGCTGGCACCCTAGTACTTTTCTTAACCATTTGGAAAAAAAGCTTGCTGGCAGTGAGTATCAAAGAATAGCAATACATTCTTTAGTGCTATTGTTAAAGTAATATTAAAAGCATAATTTCACACCTTGATGTAAAAAACAGCATGTTCCCATCCTCTCTGCATTTACCTTAATTATGCAACCGATACTTCCTTCCCTGTGTTAACATCATTGTCTATTCCACAGATAGAAATCACATAATAACCCTTCATTACTTTAATATGGATTGCACAATGATTCTTTCAAAATATTTCAACCACAAAAAGTAATAAAGGAAACAAATAAAGCTAAATAAGTTTATTATCCATCTTTGTCTCCTAAGAACTAACAAAGAAAAATAAACAAAAGGCAAAAAAACAGGGCACATAGATTTTTAGGTCATGCAACAACTATTTCTCCAACTGCGTCAGCATATAATTTTCCAGATTGCATCCCACCTATAACCTTATATCCATCCAACTCATAACTCATTTCCTTTTTGTCCAACTCACTGCCCATTCCAAAAAAATCTTTTCCATCATATCCAACATAAAATCTCAGACTCTTCTCTAAAATTACCTTTGTCCAATAAACCAATCAGTTCTTCATCAGACAAACCACCAGAAGCAATTTTAGTTATGGCAGCTTCTTCAAAATCCTGAGATTTAAAGTTAACTAAATTCTGAGCATTTGTGCTACCCATTCACTTCTCAACAGTTTTCTGTCTAGATGGGCAGAATCATACTGCTATCACCAACAGAATCAGTCTGTTCTCCCCCCATTACTGCACGTCTTCTATTAGCTGCCTCTGCACAGAAGTGCAGCATCAAAAACATTCCCCCTCACAACAAAAAGAGTATGGGAAGTTCCTTACTGCCCTGGCCAATTTCTCCCAGGACAATATGAATGACCACTTGTGACTCCCCCCTGAAAGGAGGCCATTGGCCTAGCGGGACTAACCTGGTCAACAAACTATGCATAAATAAATAAGTAAATAAGCAACTGTAGACAGCACACCTTTTTCCTGTTATTTTAACTCAATATTCTTGGGGGGAGGGGGTAGTGTTCTGCACAGTGCACATTTTTTTCTGTTCAATATTGATATTGTTGCTGCTGCTCACTTCTGGTACAAGATGACAGTCAGCATTAAATGATGCTTGTTTATAAATGATAACTTTTTTTTCTTTTGATCAGCAACTGTGCAGTGGCTTTTGACAGTACTCTATAAAGCTTTTCCAGTGCTTGACACCAACATATTTTTTCTCTGCTGAGTGCTTGTCATTATAGTGTTTTCGAGTGCCCACCATGAAAATACAAAATTTCTAGAAAAAAAAACTACTACACTATAGCAAGGATTCAGAATTAGGCCATGCTGCAAGCAGTAAAGTTACAGCAAAATGAACCTGTTAGCATAATTGCAGAAACCAGCGATACAGAGAGACATTTGTTACAATGAAGAAAATACCTTATTATCATCTAATTGATTACCATAAATGCTGAAAAGTACTCTGCTGCTGTGTTTAGGATAATCACTACAGCAGCACCCCATTCATTTACCCTACACACACACACACACACACACACACACACACACACACACACACACACACACACACACACACACACACACATACACACACACACACACACACACACACACACACACACACACACACACACACACACACACACATACACACACACACACACACACACACACACACACACACACATACATACACACACACGCACACAAACACGCGTGCATACACACACTTACATATACACACACACACACACACACACACACACACACACACACACACACACACACAACACACACACACACACGCACACACACACACACACACACACACACACACACACACACACACACACACACACACACACACACACACACACACACACACACACACACACACACACACACACACACACACACACACACACACACACACACACACACATACATACAAAACACACACGCAGGCTCTCATTTAACACTACCCATATCTCGGCTTATACTCATACATGTAGCCGCACATGCAAATACCCCTCAATACTACCCATCCATTAAACTCCCTGGCACATAAATGTAATGTGATCTTATCATTTTAAAGTAATGGGTGAACATGAGCTTTTGGCTATTTTAATTACCACAGCTGGCAGTAAGAATTTTCACTGGTGAGTGGGTCTATGGATTGTTTGGCTGTATAAATCACTTACCACAAGCATTTCCAGGGAAGGAGCACATGGCTAATTATCATATTTCAAATGGCTGCCATGAGAGGTAAAAGCAATTTGCAACTAAAGGTAACATTTCTGAATCCAAATCCAGGTATATCAAACAGTCATATGTAGGAAAAGATAGAGTTACAAAGCTCATGAGTCTACCCACTTCCCACAAATGTCATGCAAAATAAATGGATGGCATGTAGACTGTTGAGTCTATTGGGCTTCCAGAATTAATCATGTAATTTTCAGAGATGAATAACTTTGAAGTAAGAATATTTATTTGGAGGTATGTGAGGGGACAACTATCTCCCATCTTGCTTTACTAGGTAAATCATAGCATCTAGCATAATACAAAGACACTTCCTTTTATCTCCATTACAGCAGTAGTATTGTATATACTCTAAATTTCTTATTTTCAGTCTAGTATTACTGAATTATAATAGTTGTAAAACAAGCAAGAGATCAAGCAGGACAGGAAACAATTTATATTAAAGATGTAAATCAGTTCCAGTATGAGTAAAGATCAATGTCAGACAGATTTTTTTTGCAAAGTATTTCAATATCAGACTTGCATATTTGAAAATATGTCATCTTGCTCTACTCCTGGGCCTAGCATCATGTTTATTTTATTAAGCATTAAATTCAGATCTTCTTCATGGGCATCAGATTGGTACAGTTTGTGCCTTCTTCTGAATCTTTCTAGGCTTAAGATTCTAGCTACAAGCCTAGCAGATGTCCAGCTGATCAACAAATAAGAAAATATTCAGACAATAAAGTATAACTGATAGATCATTTGGCATATAAATGGGTTGCGATGATCTGCCAGTAGTACCAGCAAAAATGGACAATCAGATAATTGCCACATCCATCAGAAACATTTGAGAGTGCTGCATAACTAAAAGCCTTACATCTCTGCATGAAATCAGTCCCTATGGAGTAGTGTCAGTGGTGCACAGGTAGGAGTAGTGTCAGTGGTGCACAGGTAGCAGTAGTGTCAGTGGTGCACAGGTAGCAGTAGTGTCAGTAGTGCAAAGGCAGCAGTAGTGTCAGTGGTGCACAGGTAGCAGTAGTGTCAGTAGTGCAAAGGTAGCAGTAGTGTCAGTGGTGCACAGGTAGGAGTAGTGTCAGTGGTGCACAGGTAGGAGTAGTGTCAGTGGTGCACAGGTAGCAGTAGTGTCAGTGGTGCACAGGTAGCAGTAGTGTCAGTGGTGCACAGGTAGCAGTAGTGTCAGTAGTGCAAATGTAGCAGTAGTGTCAGTGGTGCAAAGGTAGCAGTAGTGTCAGTGGTGCACAGGCAGCAGTAGTGTCAGTGGTGCACACGTAGCACACTTGTCTTTGGTGACTGCTGATGCTGCAGTGCTGCATAAGGGGGGTGCTTCACCAGTGAGTGTGTCTTCCTTCAGATTAAATAGTGAACCAAGGTCCCATCTGCTTTAGTTGGTGGCAGCTCTGGTGGATGTTAAAGAACCCAGTGCACTAATCTAAACAATAGGGGGAAAGCCTCAATGCCCTGGCCAAATTTTAGGTCACCCTCAAATGAGGTTACCGGCCTAGGGGAACTAACCTGATCAACAAAGGTTTATAGTATTTATTGTAATCAACCAATCATAAATGCATATAAATATAAATACATATGTGTGTGTGTGTGTGTGTGTGTGTGTGTGTCTGTGTATTTCTGAATAAGTCAAAACCTCCAAATATCAAAAATATTGAAGAAACTTCAACAGTGTAGTATACATGCACTGGGAAATTACCTTGGAGCATGCAAAAATAAAACCATGAGTGGGCTTCATTAAAGCATCTGTACCTTTTACCGGTTCAGCAAGGCACCTAACATGGTGCTGCACAGTCCTTTATCGAGCAGATGGACAATACTACAAAGGGCTGGCCCCATGCCATGCTTAATGCTAATGAGGCCTTCCAGAGGGAAAAGTATTAGCTAATTAGCCATGTGCTCTCTCCCCAGAACCTTCTCCAGGAATGGCTGTGAGATTCAACAAATCATTCAGCCATGTAGATCAGCACAGGTGTCCCCACAATGATACAGGGATTAGAAGTGGAGGGATACACTATACTGCCAAGGATTACTCTACATGACAGTGCTGTTCCATGACCAACAGCAGTATGGGGACTGGGGGAGTGGATGGGGTACACTAAACTACCAGAGATTACACTTAAACTGTCACACTGGCACCAGAGTGGTATGGGGACCAGAGGTGGAAGAACACGCACCTGCCACCAAAGATTGCTAGTAAAGTGCCGCCATAACAGCACTGACGTCACAGTGGGGATCATGTGGGGGGATCCACTAGATACCAGGAATGAATCAAGGAGAAGAGTGTCACACCAGTTCTAACAGCAGTATAGGGATTGGAGGGTTGGGGATTACAGAAACTCAGGACTTAATAGATACCTGCTGTAATGGCCTTTCAGCTGTTATGGAGGTGTAGGAAACCCTGAGAGGGCACACAGGTTAATGACTGGGACTGTGCTGTGTGTGTGTGTGTGTGTGTGTGTGTGTGTGTGTGTGTGTGTGTGTGTGTGTGTGTGTGTGTGTGTGTGTGTGTGTGTGTGTGTGTATGTGTGTGTGTGTGTGTGTGTGTGTGTGTGTGTGTGTGTGTGTGTGTGTTGTTTATACTTGTGTGTAGGAGAGTGACTTGAAGTGAAATGCCACTGCCTACATGAGCAGCATATTACTACCATGACATGCAGATTACTACCATGACATGCAGATCTGCTATTCAGAAACATGTAAATTTGCTGATAATGAGGTCTTACCTCATCATGGTTAACATGTCTCTGAATCACAAATGGCTTATGGGAAAAAGGCCTTTTCTAACAAGAGCCATACAGCTCATAATAAGCCCTTTAATGAATCCGATGACACATTTTTTGCAGACCCCTGCAAATACATATTGCAACTCTGAGTTTGCACAATACTAGGGAACAGGCATATTCCCCAGCCCCAGTAATATACTAGCCTCATGCAATTGTCATCTCTCAGTTTTGTTAACTTAAGTGTGTAGACAAAACAGATGTTGACTATAAAAGCAGCAGTCTTACACATACACACACGAGGCATAGATGCAGATATAGATGTAGACATATCTATAGATATAGACAATATATGATTAATATTTAAAAAATTAACTTAAGAAAGATATCAGGTATAACATTTTGCTAACTCACTGTCTGTGACAGTTTCTTGTTAAATTAGCATACATAACATTGACTACAAAACTGTACAGCAGTCCTATCAAAATCCAGTTTGGCTAGATATGAAAAGTCAAGCACTGAAATGATCAAATTAAGAAGGGAGCTTGTCTGGCTAGAAACAACTAATTGGTCAAACTAAGTTCACTGCATTGAGGAAAGGTTTAAATAACAGTCTGGCCCTCCGACCTAAAACCAAGTGTGGCAAATTTTGGGATAATGGTAACAAATCTTAAGCTAAAGGTTTATTTCATCACAGTATCATTAAGGTACAGAGTATTATAAAAATCATCAAAGGTAAAGTGAATAGTACAATGCTAATACATATCAGTCTGCATGATTTATATAACAGTGTTATATCTATGTCAAATGCCACTGATATTTGTTTGGTCACCAAGGATTGCTACCATGGCAGCTAGAGAGTGGGACAGGACAGAATGCCAGTCAGCATGCCCTCTAATAGGTCTGGTGGATAATATAGCAATACTGACGCCTGGGTGTGGGTAATGCTGGATTTACCCATGGTTGGCGTGGTTTGGTCCCGGCGGGCTAAGCCCGAGGACCAAACAAAGACAACCGTGGGTAAATCCAGCATTACCCACACCCAGAAGTGGTTATTGCTATTATATTAATTACATTATTTAAGAAAAGAAATAATTACTTTTCACTACAAAGGGCTGGCCCCATGCCATGCTTAATGCTAATGAGGCCTTCCAGAGGGAAAAGTATTAGCTAATTAGCCATGTGCTCTCTCCCCAGAACCTTCTCCAGGAATGGCTGTGAGATTCACCATCCCCACAAGAGGAGAAAACATACTTGATCTCATCATCACGAACATGGGAGCACAATGGTCAACACCAGAAGTATACCCCTCACTGGTGAGATCAGATCACAAACTAATCTCGCTGGAGGTCCTCATCCCACCCCCACCTGAAATAAAAAAGACCACAGTAAAGAACTTCTCGAAAGCCGACTTCACACTTCTAAAGACTAGTGTGGTCTCCTTTAAGGCCCCCGAGCCGGCGGAAAACAGTACTCAAGCCGCTGAATCACTTACAAATGCCTTCTACCAGCACCTGCAGGACTGCATGGATAAGGCAATCCCAAGCAAAACAAAGACTCTTTGTACCAAAGGCAAGCGTCCAGTCTGGTGGACCCCAGCCATAAACAAACTCTACAACAAAAGGAGGAAGCTACTACAAGATAGAGCAAAATCCTTAAAAGGTAAGACACCCTTGATCACTATAAGTAAAAACTAAGAGCTCTCATAAAATCATCCAAAGCAAATTTTGAGAGAAAAATAGCTAAAGACTCAAAAGACAATCATAAGGCCTTCTTTAGCTATGTTAGAAACCTGGGAGGAAACTCCCAGATATGCTCAGAACTAGTTCAAAATGATGTGAAGATTACTGATCCTACAGACATTGCCAACATACTGGCTGACAGGTTCAGTGCAAACTTCTCCCCTCCCCCAAAAGGAGAGATATCTATACCAGCGATTGCAGCCCCCAAACATCTCCAAGCCCAAGTGAGAACTGCTCTCTCCAAAGCAAAAACACAGCATCCATGGGACCTGATGGTGTCCCCGGCTGTGTGCTCCACGAACTCAACGAGGAATTAAACCCACAGCTAGGACAGCTGTTTAATCATAGTCTTACCTCTGGATACGCACTCCAGGAGTGGCGCACTGCAACTGTGGTCCCACTTCACAAAGGCGGTGCCTCCACCGACCCTGGAAATTACCGCCCATTAGCTTGACAAGCGTTATCTGCAAAGCCATGGAGAGGATCATAATGGACCTCATAAATAAAGACATAGGGAATTTGCAGACTTTGGATCCATCCCAGTTTGGCTTTGTCAAAGGCAGATCATGCCTTCTAAACTTGGTTGACTTTTGAAACAGTCACCAAAGCCATTGATGAGGGAAAGGCAGTCCATACAGCCTACCTCGATCTGGCGAAGGCCTTGATACAATACCCCACTCGGGTATCATTGAAAAGCTCATCAGCTTAAATGTTAACCCATAGATCACAAGATGGGTTGCAAACTGGCTGAGTGACAGAACCCACAGGGTCAGAGTTGCTGGCGCCATGTCAGACTCAAAGCCTGTCACAAGTCGTGTACCACAGGGCTCAGTCCTGGGCCCACTCTTGTTTGGCATCTACTTTTCGAAGTACAAGCAAAAACAGGAGGGTTATGGCTGACAAAGTTTGCAGATGACTGCTAACTGGGCCATAGTAGAAAACACATCTGACACAGATATCCTTCAGAAGGGCCTCACAGAAGCGGATAGCTGGTGGCAGAGCCATGGCCTAAAGTTGAATGCCAAAAAGTGTATAGTCATACCCTTGGGGAAAAACAAGGTTACCCTAGCTACCAAATAGGTGGCAATCCACTGAGCACAGAAGAAGTTATCAGGGACCTGGGGACCCAGGTTGATAGTAGTCTGTCATTCGACACCCATGTAGCTAAAGTAGTTAGGAAGACCTTCTACATTGCCCACCTTATCATGAAGGGATTCTCATCTAGATCAAGGGAGGTCATAGTCTCCCTATACTCATCACTCATCAGACCAATGATTGAGTACAATGCCCCATTCGAATGTATCTGACCCGACACTTGCAGCAGCTGGAGAGGCCACAAAAGTTCCTCACCAAAAGGATAAAGGGTCTCAAACATCTGTCCTATGCTGCCCGACTGAAAGAACTCCAGCTCTATTCAGTCGCTACCGCTTGCTCAGAGGTGACCTTTGCCTAACATACAAGGCCATGTCAAACCCAGATTTGATGAATATGCTTCACCTCAAAAATCTAGATCCGTCAGAGCCACAAGGGCAGGAGACTTAAACCTCGACACGGCTATTAATAGGACGTGCTGGAGGGATAGATTCATCACCCAAAGACTCCCTATGCTGTGGAATAAAATCCCGGTATATGTGAGGCAGAGCACCTCGCTGGCCTTGTTCAAGAGAAATCTTGACCAATGGATGGGAGATCACAGATATACCCCAGGGATTACCTCAGTGTCACTGCTCAACAGAGGCACAGCAAAATAATGGGTATAGTTCCCCATACTAAAGGGGTGGCGTAAGCCACAAAACTATGGGCTAGGCTTGTAAATGCCCTCGGGCAGATAGCCTAGTATGAACCTATGAACCTATGAACCTATTCAACAAATCATTCAGCCATGTAGATCAGCACAGTTGTCCCCACAACGATACAGGGATTAGAAGTGGAGGGATACACTATACTGCCAAGGATTACTCTACATGACAGTGCTGTTCCATGACCAACAGCAGTATGGGGATTGGGGGAGTGGATGGGATACACTAAACTACCAGAGATTACACTTAAACTGTCACACTGGCACCAGAGTGGTATGGGGACCAGAGGTGGAAGAACACGCACCTGCCACCAAAGATTGCTAGTAAAGTGCCGCCATAACAGCACTGACGTCACAGTGGGGATCATGTGGGGGGATCCACTAGATACCAGGAATGAATCAAGGAGAAGAGTGTCACAGCAGTTCTAACAGCAGTATAGGGATTGGAGGGTTGGGGATTACAGAAACTCAGGACTTAATAGATACCTGCTGTAATGGCCTTTCAGCTGTTATGGAGGTGTAGGAAACCCTGAGAGGGCACACAGGTTAATGACTAGGACTGTGCTGTGTGTGTGTGTGTGTGTGTGTGTGTGTGTGTGTGTGTGTGTGTGTGTGTGTGTGTGTGTGTGTGTGTTGTGTATACTTGTGTGTAGGAGAGTGACTTGAAGTGAAATGCCACTGCCTACATGAGCAGCAGATTACTACCATGACATGCAGATCTGCTATTCAGAAACATGCAAATTTGCTGATAATGAGGTCTTACCTCATCATGGTTAACATGTCTCTGAATCACAAATGGCTTATGGGAAAAAGGCCTTTTCTAACAAGAGCCATACAGCGCATAATAAGCCCTTTAATGAATCCGATGACACATTTTTTGCAGACCCCTGCAAATACATATTGCAACTCTGAGTTTGCACAATACTAGGGAACAGGCATATTCCCCAGCCCCAGTAATATACTAGCCTCATGCAATTGTCATCTCTCAGTTTTGTTAACTTAAGTGTGTAGACAAAACAGATGTTGACTATAAAAGCAGCAGTCTTACACATACACACACGAGGCATAGATGCAGATATAGATGTAGACATATCTATAGATATAGACAATATATGATTAATATTTAAAAAATTAACTTAAGAAAGATATCAGGTATAACATTTTGCTAACTCACTGTCTGTGACAGTTTCTTGTTAAATTAGCATACATAACATTGACTACAAAACTGTACAGCAGTCCTATCAAAATCCAGTTTGGCTAGATATGAAAAGTCAAGCACTGAAATGATCAAATTAAGAAGGGAGCTTGTCTGGCTAGAAACAACTAATTGGTCAAACTAAGTTCACTGCAGTGAGGAAAGGTTTAAATAACAGTCTGGCCCTCCGACCTAAAACCAAGTGTGGCAAATTTTGTGATAATGGTAACAAATCTTAAGCTAAAGGTTTATTTCATCACAGTATCATTAAGGTACAGAGTATTATAAAAATCATCAAAGGTAAAGTGAATAGTACAATGCTAATACATATCAGTCTGCATGATTTATATAACAGTGTTATATCTATGTCAAATGCCACTGATATTTGTTTGGTCACCAAGGATTGCTACCATGGCAGCTAGAGAGTGGGACAGGACAGAATGCCAGTCAGCATGCCCTCTAATAGGTCTGGTGGATAATATAGTAATAACCCATGCCTGGGTGTGGGTAATGCTGGATTTACCCATGGTTGGCGTGGTTTGGTCCCGAGGGCGAAGCCCGAGGGACCAAACAAAGACAACCGTGGGTAAATCCAGCATTACCCACACCCAGAAGTGGGTTATTGCTATTATACAATGACATTATTTAAGAAAAGAAATATCTACTTTTCTTAAATAATGGCATTGTATAATGCCTCTTTGCTGCCCTTCCGCAGCTGTCTGGTGTTCTGCGGCAGTTCTGATGTACTGCATGCCTACGCAGTACATCAGAGTGGCAAAAGCAACGGAGAACGCAAGATCTCCGTTGCTTTTTACTGTCTCGCTATGTTAAATGGGTTTAACATAGCGAGACAGGTTAAAAAAAAAGCAACGGAGATCGCAAGATCTCCGTTGCTTTTTACACACTGTGTCGCTATGTTAAAGGAGTTTAACATAGCGAGACAGCTTTAAAAAAAGCAACGGAGATCTGCGTTGCTTTTTTTAAACCTGTGTCGCTATGTTAAACTCTTTTAACATAGTGAGACAGTGTTTTATACTAACGGAAAAAGTCCGGGCGACCGGACCTTTTTCCGTTAGTATATTGAGGGATTTACAACGGGCACGCTGGTTGGGCTGGCCAATCAGCGTGCACGTTTTAGAGGAGGCATTGTATAATAGATATTCTGCTGTTACAATGCCCTATAGGAATGGTTGGAAGAATCTCTGTAATCACAGTCTTTGCACAGTCTCATTAGGATATCTCTTGTGTGGGGGCATCAAGAGGATGAGTACTCAGTTACCCCTGTATGAGTCAATTTCATCAGGCTTCCTTGTGAACCTTTGTGAAAAATAGGTTTTCTCTATACTAGTGTTGCCTTTAACTGATGGTCACTCAGGTTACTCAGTCCCATGTAGCTAAAAATAAAAAATGGGATTTAGAAGCAGTTAGGAATGAATAAAATATATTTATATGAAAAAGAAACAGACCAATGCAGACAACAATGCTGGTTAAAGTCAGATAAATGTGTGACTCCATATTCAGCTTGTAAACATGCTTTTATAAAGTTACCAAAAAATGCTGCACTGATCAACAGAGCTACCTGTACGAGTTTCTGATTTACTGCAGTAGGTCCCAGTTTAATGCAAATTAATACAAAACACAGAAAATTGTCAATTATCCATTTCTAAGACTATTAAACATTATTTTTTTAACATTTCCTAAGTGCAGTAGTTTCAACAAGAGTACTACAAAAACACAGTATCAGTCATATGTGTTTTAGCCATATTTTCTTTCCACGTCTTTTACTTAATCATTTTAGGTTATAACCCCCAGAGATTCCCATTTATGTCTGACATTTGCTGAAACAAGCTGCAGATTATTTATGGTTTTCTTTCAAAGTAAAATAAATTTTGTTCTACAAAGTAATTTTCAGTAGCCCCTAAAGAACACGCACCCTTTAATGTTTCAAAGATTTTTTTCTAGTCCCAGTATTCCCAGTGTGGTTGCTGCTTGCTTCAGTTCACATGTTAACATTTCAGTGAAACTCCCCAGACAAAACAAATGGCAATGTGCACTTGGGAGCCATACCCTAGAGATACATGCATTTTTAAACAGTTTGTGTGGATACGTCTAGCTCTGCGAACAAAAGTAAGTAAATAGTTAATACCTGAATTTTATGACAAGGATTTCAGTACATAGTTTCAATGAGAAGTCTGAAAGACTGACATATTATCTTGCTGAATGTTTCACTTCTTAACAAATTAGTTTTTTTTTTCTTTTGCTGATCAGATTAATAATGGCAAGGCTGTAGTTTTACAAGGAATTGAATAATTCATCATTGTTTCTCATTACAACCACTAAGGTACCCCATACCAATTAAATCAGCGTGTTTATGAAGTAGAAGTGATCTAATAAAAAAGTGACTTGTGAACAGCTTTTGACTAAGTGACATAACATATCTAAATAGCATATCTAAAATATCTCATGTCTTGAAGTTACCTTAGTCTGCATATTACATAACTTTACTGGCCAGCAGAATAACTAAAACAGCATATGAAATAGTTGGCAAAAAACAACCTCAGTAATCAGCTTAAATATGTCATGCTACAGAAACAACTTTTGTTGGCATGAATCTTAAGGCTAATAAATTAATTGCCATCAAACTGTCTAAAATCAAGTACAAAGTCAAAGTCAAGCAAAATCAATCAAACAAAACACAAATATGCAGTAAACACCCACATACAGTAAATGGAAGCGCAATTTGCAAAAATAAAGAAAAAACTGAAAATGTAGATGACAGAGAAATGGCCGCAAACAATCACCTAAATGAAGTTAGATCAAGTGTCACTTTATGACCATAGATAAGAATGGGAGTACAGAGTGACTTATAATTGAGAACGTCATTCTTTGTGTGGACCGTACCCACGGTGGTGGTGCTGCGGTAGCATTGTCGCCTCACAGTAAGACGCTGTCCAGTTCGATTCTCAGCTAGAGCGTCTTCTGCGTGGAGACATGCATGAATGGGCGTACCTTCGTTGTAGGTTGTGCGCCAGGCCTGGCAAACCGGTACGTAAAAATCAACTGCCAATCATTAGTGGACCGGAGTTCCGCTGTGGCGACCTCTAACCGGGAAAAGCCGAAAGACACAACAACATTCTTTGTGTGGACCCATGCATAGGATAAAGCATTTGGGAGCTGCCTCTATCCATTAGTAGTACAAGGGGCAGTCCTGGGGTAACGTTTCTGTTTACCATCCATAGATCAAAGTTGCTATTGAATATGGACAGGGATGAGCTTTGTTTTATGTGGCTGGGGAGTCTGTTCCAGAGCAGTGCTATCCTCAGCAAGACACATGTCCCTCCACGTCATTCTGATGATATTCTAGAAGAGGCTTAGATCCCTAAACTGACTACTTCTGATGGTATTTGATTTGCCGATGAGCAGTAAATCCATCAGTACTGATAAAACAAATCAACCTGCTAAATATGAACTAAGAACTGCTGCACTCAATACAGTTCACTGACATACACCTCTCAGCCTGTTAGAGCAAGAAATCTGGACAAAGGTACAAATAATGGGTGACAAAGCCCTAAAAATAGGGACACTTTTTAAATATTGCTCTTACAAACTTAGAAAGTTGCTAGAATAACAGGTTATGCATTACTATGAATTTTCTGAAGGATATGAAGTCTGAAGCTCAGATGCGTGCTATTATTTTCTGACTTCAATCCTCAATGATTTGCCAGAAAACCACAATTTTATTAGAAACAGACCAAAAATATGAAGCAAAAATCTGGACATTCTGCGAAAATCTGTAGAGTTGAGAGGTATGTGACAGGACATGGCTTGGAAGTGATGATACACTGGGAAGGAGGAGGCTGGACATTGTCCTTATCCAGGACACAAAATGGAAGGGCAGTGCTGCTAAGCCACTTGGTTTGGGATCTAGGGTCTACCACTCAGGGGCAGGAAAGACTAGAAATGCTGAAGGAACTGTAGTGAGAAAGAGGCTTTAGAAGACATTAGAGGATGTCATCAGAATTAGGGACAGGCTTGTGGCAAACAGACTTCATTGTAAGGATAAGTCAGTATTTATAATCTCAGCCTATGCAGAGTTGTGGATAAAGCAGGACAACATAAAATGGTGTTGATAAATGGGGACAAGAATGTTCATATCTAGATAAACAGAACAGGATAGGAGGACTGCCTTGGTCCACATGGTTAGGACAACAGTAATAGAGAAAGGGAGGGCATTCTTTACGTCAGTGTGACAAATGGCTTGACGACAGCTGTCACATTTTTAAGCAACAGAGAAAGTCACAAGATCACATACAAGAATGGCAATGCAATTTAAGTAGAATTCCTCTTACTAAAAGAGTCCAGCTGCCTCCAGGAAGAGAAAGTAATTTAATTTAGTCACTCCTGTTAGAAATGGACTGCAAAAGTAGAGCTTATTATTTCCAGACAGATGTTATATCTGAACAAATCCGCAGCAACCTTGGCGAGCACCAACAATTATTTATTCATGAAGAAGCGCTTTTGTTTCATACAAAAAGAAATTTTTTCAGATAAAAGTATCAGCATCAAAGCTTTAGCTTTATATACACCCCTTTAAAATGTCAATCATTGCAAAAGCACACTAAGACCCCCCCCCCCCCCCCGGATTTGGTCTCTGTGGGCAGTTTTCATATGAAAAAAGTACTGATGTGGAGTACTCATCACCACATTTTGTGTTAATAGTAGGCAAATAACTAAACTAACATGCTAATAAAAAGTGGCAAATCTTAAAATTTGATAAAGATTTAAGGGATTTTATTACTGAAAAATCTATTATTGTTTACAGGAAAGGGATGAATCTAAAAAATGTGCTTGAGAAAGAAGTGGGTTCACAGACCACTGGTTTTATGAAAAAGTGTGGTTTTTGCTCATATTGTTCATCAGTAAAAGAGGCTTCAGAGGTAAAAATTAATGGGTATAAGGTGAAAATGCGAGTGAAATATTCTTGTTTGTCAGAGATGGTGGTATATTGTGCCCTTTGCTGCTGTTGTGCATGTCTTTATGTTTTTATATAGGTAAAACTGACAAGAAGCTTAAATCACTCACACACACACACATATAGATATATGTGTATGTATGTATATATATATATATATATATATATATATATATATATATATATATATATATATATATATATATATAAACATTTGAGAGATATTAAACTTAAGAAACACTGTGCAGAAAATGAAGGACATTTGTTTTAAATTCATAGTACTGGAAACTTTACAGCTAAATAAAAGGGACAGAGCATGGTATTTATTATTAGAAATATCTGAATTGATCTAGTAGCTACACTTGAATGCTACATGCTGGTCAGGTTTGAATGGGCAAGTTTCATTTAGTAGTATTTTAAAACTTAAAGCACTGGAGAGATGACTTGCTTGACTATTTGAATATATTTGGAATTTTTTTTAAAGATAAACATATTTTATTTTATGTAGAGTTCCTGTAAAAAAATATTTTATTGCAATTTTAATCATGAATGGAATGGGGGGGTGTTAGTATGCTTTTATAATGAATGACATTTCAAAGGGGTGTATATAAAGCTGAAGCTTTGATGCTGATAACTTTTATCTGATGAAGGTCTTTTTGTATGAAATGAAAGCACTTATCATTTCTTTATGAATACATAGTTATGTGTACTTGACAAGGTCACTGTGGATTTATTCAGATATAACATCTGTGTGGAAATACTGAGCACTGTTTTTGTAGTCCATTTCTAACAGGAGTGACTGAATTAGACTACTTTCCCTTCCTGGAGGCAGCTGGGCTGTTCCATTTTTGTGAACAGGTGCTCTTTGTTTTTGCAGTTTGTTTGTTTTACTTTTTTCATTTTGTTGATAAAATATAAATATCCATGGTTGAGCATTAATGCTTATACCAGTATAAGTCTGTTTTTTTTACTTAACTTATCAAGAATATGACAAAACCAAATATGCAAATGCATATCATGTTAAATGATATTCCCATGAAGCTAGAAGGATACAGTCAACCCACCTCATCTTTCTTTTAAGTACATTTAACTTTATTTAACTTTCAATTTTCCCTTTATCTCCATCACTCAGGTCACCCTTTTTTACCTGTCCCAATTATATAAATACATCCATGGATTTCACCTCCAGCACCCATTCTAGTAATGATTTCCATGCTTCAATAGGCCTCTATGTGAAAATATAGTTAGGCAAGAAATAATTAGTCTTTATGATATACTACCTGGGACCACCACTAATCCATACCTCCCTTTCAGGAAGTCCCTTTCTTGCCTCACTGACAGTATCAACACACATATTGTGCCACCATGAGTTCTGGTCTCTAGTTCAACAGCTATTTTCATCTCCTGGCATATCCTTTCTCCTCCATCTCAAGAAGGCATGTGGAGATTTCTTCTGCATACTTTCTAGCAGCCTGGTGTCCTTCTCTTTATTTGGCATCCAGAATTGGCATTTGGAAACCAGAAATGCACAAAATACTCAATAGGTTCACAGTGTCACCATGAACTGCTACCCAGTGAAGCTAAACACATCAAGTGTATTGAATATCAACTGTCTATATCAACAAATATCTAATATCACAAAAGTTATCTTCTGAAGGACAATGCTCTGCATATCTCAAACATCTCAATATTTTTCCTACTACCATTACAGCAACATCTTTGACAAACAACAAAATATACTTATAACTACATATTTGTGCCTATATATATATATATATATATATATATATATATATATATATATATATATATGTTCACTACATAATCTCGAAATTTTAAAATATCGAATTTCAAAATCTCGAGACTATATGGCCGAAACCCCTAAATGACAAAAGACCAGAAGCATAAAATTCAAAATCCCGAACGTACAACATGTACAACACACATACACACAACTTCCCCCCACAATCAAACATATCATCCTACAGATAAGCAGGGGGACAAGCCCCCCCACTTAAATATACTAACTCCGAGATCGCACAGACACACAAGGGAAACTCACACCCACACATTTTACAGTCCCTCTCACACACACACACACACACACACACACACACACACACACACACACACACACACACATCACAGCCACAACACACACTGACACACACTAAAGCCCCTAACCAACACACTTACACATGGATACTTACCTGAACTTCCACCTATCCATCATCAAACCGCAACACCAGAAGCACTACTTCAATATCTCCAAACATCGGGATTTTGAATTTCGCACTTCTGGTCTTTCAGTATTTAGGGGTTTTGGCTATATAGTCTCGAGATTTTGGAATTCGATATTCCAACATTTCAAGATTATGTAGTGATCCCATATATATATATATATATATATATATATATATATATATATATATATATATATATATATATATATATATATATATATATATATATATATATATATATATATATATATATTTATATATATATATATATATATATATATATATATATATATATGTATATTTATATATATATATATATATATATACACAGTTGGTATAAAAAGTGTACACACCCCTGTTAAAATGCCAGGTTTCATTATATTAAAAAATTAAACTACAATAAACCATTTCAAAACTTTTCCCACCTTTAATGTGACCTATAACCTGTACAATTCAATTGAAAAACAAAAAAAGTCTTTTGGGGAAAAACATAAAAACTATACAATGATCTGGTTGCATAAGTGTGCACACCCTTAAACTAATACTTTGTTGTAGCACCTTTTGATTTAATTACAGCATTCAGTCTTCTTGGGTACACAACTGCCATTAATTAAAGAGACTCTGATTAACACAAAATAAAGTTCAGCTGTCCTAATAGGATTTTCCTGACATTTACTCAGTTGCCTGCTACAGCAAAAGCCATGGTTCGCAGACAGCTTACAAAGCATCAAAGGTATGTCATTGTTGAAAGGTATCAGTCAGGAGAAAGGTACAAAAAATTTCCACAGCATTGGATATACCATGGAGCACAGTGAAAACAGTCATCAAAAAGTGGACAAAATATGGGACAACAGTGACGTTGCAAAGAACTGGACATCCCTCAAAACTGATGAAAAGACAAGACAAAAACTGGTCAAAGAGGCTACTAAGAGACCTACAGCAACACTGAAGGAGCTGCAGGAATTTCTTTCAAGTACTGGTTGTGTACTACATGTAACAACAATCTCCAGTATTATCCATATGTAATAATTATATATAATGTAATATTATAATATAATATGATCATTCTAATGCCCTTGCTAGACATATTATGAAGTACCCTGATTACGAGTTTCGATATATGGTTATTGATCAAGTACAACAAGACATTAGGGGGGGAAATTGGCCACTAAGGTTAGAGGAGGGAGAATTATTGTGGCAACTAAGATTAAATGATCATGCTTCTCTGGGTATGAATGAATACAGTTCCTTGATGTGTATACTAAAATTAAAATCACTTTATAGATAATAAATGCATTGCGTGTGTGTGTGTGTGTGTGTGTATATGTATTTTTATAGTTATACTTAATACTGAACCTTTTATCTTATATTTTAGATGCAGTCATAACATTTGCATTGACAAGTGTATTTTATGTGGAATGGAGCTTTAAGAATTCCAGGAAGTGATGTCATGGTTTCATATGTTATTTAAATTTACGTGAATGAATGGTAGATGTCTGAAGAAGTTTAATGATTGTAGTAGATGAAAGCGCTAGCAATAAAATGTGTTTGTTGGAACTATGAGCATTTTTCTTTTGTTTTTTGAAGTTTGTTTTAATATTTAGTTGGTTTTAGTTGTTTTTGTAAGATGAGTGAAGAAGTTCTGGTATCTGCATCGCTATTTTCGCAGAATGGATCTAGTGTACCTTTAAACAACAGCAATGGTTCTATTGCTGAGTTGACTGTTCTCATTCAACAACTGACAGGGAGAGTGGATGATTTAACAAAGAAATTACATACTGCACCCTATGTGGAGCATCCTGTTTCTACAGGCAGTGCAAGGGCTGAACAGCTGCGGCATGTGGAGTTATCTTAAGCGTCTGTTTCTGCAGCTCCTCTCAGCATGTATTCCAGGTATTTGCTACCCTTGAATAGGGGGCTTATGACTGCAAATAATAGTGAAAGTATTGTAAACAAACAAAAACAATCAAAATCCTTGTAAAGAGCAAATGAGAAGTTATAGTCAAACAAGTACTGGAAATGGTAATAATACAGTGATTCCGCAGTTATCTTAATGGTTAAGCATTCCTGTTAACCTGAACAGTTATAATGGGAGTGTGTTACCACAAATTAGTTTGGACAATAATAGAACTGGGCAAAAACAGATCGTGTCTATCTTAAAATTGTTTGACCAAAACTTTTTTAAACTTGGGAAATGGCAACTTGAAATTGCATACTTCATAGAAGGCATCAGGAGTGGCCTTAGGTCAACTAGTGCCCTAGGCAAAAGGGCTCCACGGCACCCCCAGTACCACCACCTGGGTCCCCCATCCTGGTCTACCTACACTGAATAAATACTAGAAAAGCGCCCCTGCTAGAGCGGCGCCCTAGGCAGCCACCTAGTTGGCCTATGCCTAAGGCCGGCTATGGAAGGCATACACCAAAAGGTCTCAAGCAGTGGAGATTTCCTACAGGCCTAATGAGGAATTTACCTTTCCATCTGGAATTATTGCAATTATCTGACACACTGGGCTGTGAGTTCCTCGAGTTGCTCATGAAACAGTACAAGGGACAAATTGTTATGTTGAGAAATTATTTAACAGCAATAGAAAATGACATTAAAATTGATGAGAATTTCCCGAGGTATAAGTATGATTTTTCCAGGATTTTTACCAGTATTGACAGCACTTTGATGAAATTAAAGGAAATCAAAATTAAGATATTATCAAGAGACCAATGGGACTATGAAAATGGGAAGGCCTATCCACGCCCCATCCAGAAACTCAGAATGTATATAACAGTGAAAATATGCATTTGGGTGACCGACATGATAGACCAAGCTCCGAGGGTGATATAAATGAGGACATGGAAGATACCCAAGTCCAGGACGGAGCACAAGCATTGGTGAGAGATAGCGACCATCTTAGAGACCAGCAGAGGAATGTTAACCAACACAAGCATCGGTGAGACATAGCGACAATCTTAGAGACCAGCAGAGGAATGTTAAACAACCCAGTGACCAGGAGGAGCAGGAAGAATGGGGAAGCGCAACAACAGGGAGTTATAACGACGAGACGACATCAGAAGAAACAGAATCGGAGACGGTGATACTTGTGGACATACAACATAATGATGGAAAGAATGAGCCTCCAAAGAGAACAGTACCTAGGATCTTGATGAATCCTACTGGGGATTTTAAGATTAATAATTATTCTTCTTTTGATGTCCCAAGTGAAATGATTCATATCTTAGCAAAAGGATTACCTTCTGTACCCACTGTATGAGCGGATTTTGCCTAGGGCCTTACTGGACTTACGAATATTCTTGCGCAAGTTAAATTTGACTGTGTTGTTGGGCAACAATGGTTATACTAATCAAGACTGTAGAGTGAGTAGTATTTTTAACACACTGTTACAGAATACCGTAAGCCTTTTTGAAAAAAAAATATGTGAGATGGACATAAGGGCAGCCTTAAATAAGCCTGTGTACCCCATAAGTAGATCGAATTTCATAGATAGTGATAGAGAAGCTTTAGAATTTTTGAAACTACAGGGTGTAAGGGTAATGAAACCAGATAAGGGGGGTGGGTTGATTTTTATGGATGATGATGACTACAAGAATAGAGTAAAAAAACATACTGGAAAGTAAAGCATATATTGGTGCATCTAAGAATAAAGTAAATATAGGTTACCAGAGAGTTAAAACAATAATAAATTATTTATTTCTGGAAGCTACTATTGATATTTATACATTTAACTATTTAAACATAACAGCACCTAGGTGCCCAATTATGTTTGGAGCACCTAAAATACATAAAGATCTAGTTAACCCACCCCTCTGACCCACTGTGGATGTGAGAGGCTCATTGACTTATGCCTGTGCTAAGCTTGTAGACTCCAAACTTAAGAAATATTTCAATGGGGAATCACAAATATGTTCCGATTCATGGAACTTTTTGGAAGCTATTAACAATTTAGAATTTGTTGAAACGTATAATTTTCTTACCATTGACGTATGTGATTTATACACAGTTACACCTCAAGAACTTGGTATCTCTTGGACTAGAGAAGTTTTATTTAAGAAAGGGGAATACCCTGAGGAAATTAATTTGACTGAATGTTTGTTGGAATTTGTTCTTTCCAACAACTTTATTTTGTTTGACAATTCTTTCTACCTTCAGAAAACTGGTGTCGCTATGGGGTCACCATGTGGAGGCAGTTTTGCCAACTGTGTCATGGCTCATTGAGAGCAAGCATTACTTTTTCAAAACTACATGTTTAAAGAAATAGTCCACTGGTACACATGATACCTGGATGATATTTTTGTCGTCATAAAAGGTGACAAGAGGGTGACATATGAATTTGTCAATGAAATGACTACATTAACAATTTTTTTACGGTTCACATCATCGTTTAATATGTACTCCATCCCTTATCTTGATGTGAGACTAGCCAAGGATAACGGCAATAGTAGATATATTGCCAACATTTATAGAAAGACAACATATTCGAATAGCTTCCTACATTATAGCAGCTCTCACCGAAATCACCAGAAAAGGTCTGTGATAAAGGGGCAAATAGTTAGAGCTGCTGGAATGGTGACTTTGGATGATGATTATTACCAGGAATGTGAACTTTTAAAACAGATGTTTATTAAGAGGGCATATCCAATATCATTGGTGGGTGATGTCATTAGGGAGATCGCAAGAAAAAGGGAAGCAGGGCACTTCGCAGCAATACAAATTCAGGGAACTGCTATTGTTACGTGCCAAACATCAAGTGAGTCAGTACTGGATGCTACTATAGGACATAATATATCCAATACTGGCTACAATTTGACTTTCATCACCTCATTTTCAAATGATGCCAGGGCACTCAGGTATATTTTAATTAAAAATCGGGCTTTAATAAATAAAGACACTGGAGGTAATCAGAAACTGGGCGATACACCTAGAATTATTTTCAATTGTGGCTTGAATCTGAAAAATCTACTAGAGTCTAGAAGGAAACCTTACATACCATATAAGGGTATGAAAAAATTTACTACAAAATTTAAAATAGATAGCAAGATTTTCAACATCAATGGGAAATATACATGTGAAACAAAAGGTGTGGTATATTTGGCTCAATGCCAATTATGCCCAAGTTTCTACATAGGAAAAACAGAATGTTGTGCAAAACAACGTATTTATGAACATCAGTACAATATATCTAAAGCCAATCATAACACTGCAATGGCTAGACGTATTATGGAGTACCCTGATCACGAATTCCGATATATGGTTATTGATCAAGTACAACAAGACATTGGGGGGAGCTTGGCCACTAAGGTTAGAGGAGAGAGAATTATTGTTGCAACTAAGATTAAATGCCCAAGCTTCTCAGGGTCTAAATGAATACAGTTGCTTGAAGTGTGTACTAAAGTTAAAATCACTTGATAGATAATACATGCATTGCATGTGTGTGTATATACATATTTTTACACATACTTAATAGTGAACCTTTTTTCTTATATTTTAGATGCAGTCATAACATTTGCATTGGCAAGTGCATTTTATGTTGAATGCAGCTTTAAGAATTCCAGGAAGTGATGCCATGGTTTCATATGTTATTTAAACTTGTGTGAAGGAATGGTAGATGTCTGAAGAAGTTTACTGATTGTAGTAAATGAAAGTGCTAACAATAAAATGTGTTTGTTGGAACTATAATCATCTTTTTTTTTTTGAAGTTTGTTGTTATATTTAGTAAATTTTCCCACATGATTTTGGGAGACTTGTTGTATTGCTTTGTAAATTTTAGCTGAGCCTGGATGTTTTTCTGTGTAAGAAAAGGCTTCTGTCTTGCAACTCTACCCCATAGTCCAGACATATAGAGAATATGGGAAATTGTTGTCACATGCAGCACACAACCAGTACTGAACAGCAATCCCTGCAGCTCCTTCATTGTTGCTGTAGGTCTTTGCCAGCCTCCTTGACTAGTTTTCATGTCTTTTCATCAATTTTGGAGGGACGTCCAGTTCTTTTCAATGTCACTGTTGTCCCATATTTTGTCCACTTTTTGATGACTGTCTTCACTGTGCTCCATGGTATATCCAATGCTGTGGAAATTTTTTTGTACCTTTCTCCTGACTGATACCTTTCAACAACGAGATCCCTTTGATGCTTTGTAAGCTCTCTGCGAACCATGGCTTTAGTTGCAGCAGGCAACAAAGTAAATGTCAGGAAAAGCCTACTAGGACAGCTGAACTTTATTTGGGGTTAATCAGAGTCTCTTTAATTGATGGCAGGTGTGACCGAATGCTGTAATTAAATCAAAAGGTGCTTTAACAAAGTATTAGTTTAAGGGTGTGCACACTTATGCAACCAGCTTATTGTACGTTTTTTATTTTTTATATTTTCCCCTAACAGATCTGTCTGATTTTCAATTGAATTGTGCAGGTTATAGGTCACAATAAAGGTGGGAAAAGTTTTGAAATTATTTATTGTGGTCTCAATTTTTTATATCACAAAAACCTGGCATTTTAACAGGAGTGTGTATTCTTTTTATATCCACTGTGTATGTATGTATGTATATATATATATATATATGTAGGTGATGGTCATTAGTAGTAGACCCATATATATATATATATATATATATATATATATATATATATATATATATATATATATATATATATATATATATATATATATGTGTGTGTGTGTGTGTGTGTGTGTGTGTGTGTGTGTGTGTGTGCAGTGATTTACTGGATTAATATTTGTAGAAGTACACTGTAAGGGAAACATATCCTTAGCAAAAGTGCCCAAAAATGTATTTCACTGGACTAGGTATCAAGCTCCTATTTGTAAAAACAAAACAAAAAAAAATCAAGACTTGACCCTGTAAGGGTCATATGGAGTGGGGGCTTTGTTTATTTTCTTTTGGAGTTACTGCCTCCCTGAAGATACACATTGTTTTGTTTTTTTTTCTGTTGCTATGGCTCTCTTACTACATTCCTTTTGGTCTGTTTCCTAGTGTGATTAACATCTCAGTACCTTTTCCTGTAGCTGTCTTCATTTACATTTTCCTCAGATGATATTTCACTCCTGGACTGTTATTGTCCAAATACAATACTTTACATTAGACTCAAAGTGAACCTCAGCTGCTGTATTTCTTTCCCTCTTGTTCAGTGATTCCAAGTCTTTCATGGCACCCCCCCCCCAGCATACCTCACAACTGTCCCACATTACTCAGTTTTTACTGAGTTTTGGGGTCCAAAAGATGGGGTGCCACGATTCCCGAGTGACACCCCATCATTTCCGATTTTTCCATTTTATTTTTTACATTTTGCGCTGTTTTGGCTGACGTCATCCCATGTGCGATGACATCAGCACCGTCGGTGCTGCCAGCCTATCAAAATTAAGCTCTGCACACATTTCCAGCCGGAATTAAGCTCTACACACATTTCCATTCAAATGCTGCAAGCGGGCTTCTTCAAATGCCCAAATGCTGCTACTGCGTTCGTTCAAGTCTTCTGCAGTTTTGATTTTAAGGGAATGGGCGGAAGGGCTGAAACTTCAAATGCTGCTGCTTTTGTTCGAAAGGAATGGACATTATGTGGAGCTTCTGTGGAATGAGCCTGTCAGTTTAAGGTAATGGAAACTTCAAATGCTGCTGCCAAATGGATTGTGTGTGTGTGTGTGTGTGTGTGTGTGTGTGTGTGTGTGTGTGTGTGTGTAAATAGACTTTTATAATGGAAATGTTCTGAATTGGGCAGTTTTGTCATTGCTGGTTAATGCATTTTGTTTCTCTGCCTGCTGAAAAAATGTTCAAACACTACATTTAAAATGTGCTGTAACTGTGCTGTATTATACAAGCAATATAATTTAGCAATTTCCTAAGTTTGTAAGATCAGTATTTGAAATGTGTCCCTATTTTGGGGCTGTATTCGACCATTATTGGCTTGTCCAGGTTTTTTGTGCTAAGAGGTTGAGAACTATGGTGAGAAGAGAGAACTGGATTCACTAAATGATATAGCCATTTAAGTTTCAGTCTTCCTATCTCTTGGGAAACAAGCTGCTGATTTGGCATAGTGGTATGTTGCTCTGACGGGAGTACACAGAGCACTCTGTTCAAGACCTGCCAGTGAAATGCATAGTGGTAACACATTTTATTCTAGCAACTTTACAGATTTATACAAGTAATGTTTAAAATGAGTCCCTGGTTTTTGGCCTTTTGACCCCCCCCCCCCCAAAAAAAAAAAGTGAATTGAAAATAAGTGTAAGAAGCTGTGCGAGATGCCTATGCCTTATACTACTGTCATTCTATTGTTATATGTATATAATGTTTGTGTGGAAGTAGACTTTTATGATGGAAATGTTCTGAATTGGGCAGTTTTGTCACTACTGTTTCATGCATTTCATTTCATTGCCTGCTGAAAAAATGTTCAAACAATAAATTTAAAATGTGCTCTGTCTAACAAGTGTGCTGCATTATACAAGGAATATAATTTACTAAAATCAGGAAGGTGTATCAAAGAAAACATGTATGTTTTTTGTTTTGTGTGCAACGGGCCAGTGATTTGAAAACAACCCAAAGGTAATCTTTATCCACCACTGACCAGATGCATTTTCTTTGGATGTGGTGTAAGCTTCAATGCTATTTTAATGAATGTGAGTTTCAAGGGCAGAGAAGTTTTAATGCCAAGTCTGTTTTCATTGTGAGACAGTATTGCTTTGTTTAGCAGATGTCTATTGGTTTGTGCATTGTGCTGTAAAGTGTAAAAATAAAATCCAAATAATTTGTAGAAGTAAAGCAGCATGCACACATTAGTGTTTATGGTAAATGTGGCAAAATAGGCAGGTAATGGGACACTGGAATGGCTGCAGGGGGTCTGGTGCCATATTTTGGTTGTCTGTTCTTCAGTTTGCATGAAAGTTGGTATTCCACAATTCCACTGGAGTGGGTAGGGTTACATAATTATATATGCACATTTTATGTTAAACAGCATACAGATTTGTACCTATTTTTCATGGACCTTGTCCAGATTTTTGATGTTTCAAGGTTGAGAGGTACGCCCCCCACCCACACACACAGACAATGAATTTCTGCTGACTGGTGCATAGGTTCATAAGTATATACTAGGCTAATGACCACCAGGGCATTTATACGTCTAGCCACTTAAACCACGCAACTGTGTCTCCTTGTAACATGTGAATCTTACTGGGGTGGTATGTTTGTTAGGAGGTTGTTAAAAAGTTATGTGGGGTTTATGTTAGTTAGGGAATGTTCATAGTCAGCCTCTGTCTGTAAGAGGCATGGGGACCAGTCGAGAAATGAATTTGCAATTCAATAGTCAGGGTTATACTTGAATAGGGGTAGGGCTAGACTATGCTTCCCATTAATGGGAAGCCTATTCCAGAGCATGGGAATCCTTTGAGTCATACAAAAGTCTCACTAGCATGTTTTATTTATGTCACAAGCAAAGTTCAAATCCCTGGATCTGATGTTTCTGATGCTGCTCATTTTGCTGGTGTGCAAAAGCTCCATCAGGGCTAAATCTAAGGATGCTTAATATGCCAATTGTGTGTGTAGCCTGCATACAGTGAAATCATTCACTTGTAAAAAGAATGTAATAGTAGTATATATAGTCTATACTCATCTGTTGGGTGGGAAGTTATATTCTTGTAAGATATATATTTGTAAACTGTACACATATGTATTTATATGATATGTACTGGTTCAAGGCATATTGCTGACAAGCATGTCACCAAGTCAAAGGTGACTAAATGCAGTTAGCCAAGTTACAAATCACTGAATGTCGCAGTGTAGAAAGAGCAGCACCAAAAAATGGCATTTTCTGGTTCAACACCCCTAGACTTCCTCTTGATTGAGTGTTGATAAGGGTTGGGTGTTAGCATAATGTTTAAGGTGTTTACATCACACACACAAGGTACAGGGTTTAATTCTCACCTTTGAAGGAAAGCTGGCTAGGCTTAAAATGGCCTACATAAGCAGTCAGCTTAGTACTTACCTATAAACAATGAGTTATCTAACAGCTTTGGGGTAAGTGAAAAACAAGTATTCCATCACCTCCAATCATACCCAATAAATACGTGAGGTTGGGAATAATCAGATTTGTGTGTAAAGAGACCTAACCCCATGAAAAAAACATTCATATTTTTTTTCTTTTGTCATTGCAGTGTTTCTACAACACTAACCTTCTTTGCAACCCCAGAAAGTATGCTCTGTAGGCTAGTCCATGCTATGAACCAGTAAATAGAAGACATTCTATCTTCAATGCCACTATCTGAGGTCAGAAGTTCATGAACTGATACTAATCTGAATTTACTGATTTGTATGGGGAGAGTCAATCTGAGGCAATCCCATGTGGTGGGTTTTGTCCTCACATCCCTTGTATCTTATAATAACAAGCTGTGAGGTTCCCCACCCATAAGTTGGAGAAAATGCAAATGTTTACTTTCTGTACAAAAAAAAAAAAGATATACAGATATATATATATATATATATATATATATATATATATACACACACACACACACACACACACACACATATATATATATATATATATATATGTGTGTGTGTGTATATACATACACACATACACACACACACACACACACACACACACACATATATATATATTGTTTTTTTCCCCCCCCATTCTTCCTTCATCAGTAAGTTTGGAAAAAATGAAAACTTTAAAATACAGCTCATGTTTGATTAACTACTTGTATTCCATAAGAAGAAGAAACAACTCCTTTCACCATAACACGCTTGATAAGATGATGTTCTGCAATTTCAGGTGGGCTAACATGCAACAGAGCTCATCTATTTATCAATCTATCTCTCACCATATATAGCCGACGTTAGGCACAGACCAACTAGGCGACCACCTAGGGTGCCACTCTAGCAGGAGCACTTTTCCAGTATTTATTTGTTTACTTTATTTTATTTTTTGTAGTAAAGAAATGGTTTCTGTAAAATGTGTTGAATGAAAACAGGAAAGACTGTAAAACAACCTGTCAAAAAAATGAAGAAAAGAGCAATCTGGATGGGGTAGGTAGACCAGGATGAAGGCACCTGCTGGACTGGGATTGTGCTGTGGAGCCCTTTTGCCTAAGGCAGCATTTGATCCAAGGCTGGCCCTGTATATGTGTGTGTGTGCGTATATATATATATATATATATATATATATATATATATATATATATATATATATATATATATATGTGTGTGTGTGTGTGTGTGTGTGTATGTATGTGTGTGTGTGTATGTATGTGTGTATATATATATATATATATATATATATATATATATATATATATATATATATATATATATATATATATATATATATATTCAAAGGCAAAAGTGAGAGCGGACCACAGTGAGTCCCGTTGCACAATGAAGTCCAAGCCAAACCACGGTACCAAAATATGAAATGTTTATTCCTCCAAACAATCATGAAAAATATCTCCAAGCCAACAAAACGAGTTAAGCGCTTTCACTCAGTAATTACCGAGCTTCATCAGAACGGGACTCACTGTGGTCCGCTCTCACTTTTGCCTTTGGCTGTGGAATTCTGTTCTTAGTTTTTTCCTTGGCTTTTGTTGAGATATATATATTTGGACAGCGCAGTGGTGCAGCGGTAGCATTGTCGCCTCACAGCAAGAGGTTCTCTGATTCGATTCTTTGCTGGGGTGCCTTCTGTGTGGAGTCTGCATGTCCACCCTGCATTTGTGCGGGTTTCCTCCGGGTGCTCTGGTTTCCTGCCACGTACAAAGACATGCATCTGGAGTGTTTCTCCCCGGGCCTCCGCTGAAAATTGGCTTAGTTCCAAGTTGGACTTTCCTGGTTAACAAATATAAATAAAATATATATACATATATATATATATATATATATATATATATGGGTCTACCTCGACCCAATGAATTTACGTTCCACCGAAAAGTAAAACCGCGAGCTGAATTTTGCGAAAGTGCAGTTTTATGGAAATTTTCAATTAAGTGAAAAGCAATGTAGGCTGTTCCTTAGATTGTGGTACAGTGGCGATAAGGGAATATTCCCTTTTCCCCACTGTAGTGCAATCTCGGAGTGGGATTATAAAAGTAGGGGGTTGTGGGGGTGCTGCCCCCCTCATGGGGAGGGGCAGGGGTGCTTGCGTATATGTGGTTAGTGTTATGTGTTTTTAGGTTTATTTGTTTTTTTTTCTTTTTTCGGTTAAGTTGTTTTTTGCGAAAGTGCATTTGGGTAAAAGTGCACTTTTGCAAAAAACTGCTCATGTTTTTATGTTTCGTTGAAACGTAATTTCGATGGGTCAAAGTAGAGCTATGTGTGTGTGTGTGTGTGTGTGTGTGTGTGTGTGTGTGTGTGTGTGTGTGTGTGTATATATATATATATATATATATATATATATATATATATATATATAGATAGATATATGGATTCACTATACAATCTCGGAATACTGAAATTTCGAATTTCAGTATATCGAGACTGAATAGTCGAAAAACCACATACACAAAAATCCACAATCACAAATACTACAATCACGACTATTCACACACACACACACAAACCAGGTCCTAATCACAAACACACATACACCTACCTAACTAAACAAACATAACAATACACACAAACACACTTAACCTACCTCCCCCTGCACCCCCCACACCCCCCTACTTATATATTCTAACTCAGAGGTTGCACTAAACACACAGACACACAAAAAACACCACCGCACACACTCACACACACTAAAATCCCTACCCATTATTCTCAAACACACAACACTTACCTGAAACCACAGATAAATTCCCAAACCGCACCACAGGTCACAAATGCGACACCACGTTATTGGCAGACTCGACATTTGCGGATTCGGCATAGTGTAGTTTCGGTTAACTGCACTTTCCACTATTTGGTCTCGATGTACTGCATTTCGACATTTCAGTACGTCAAGATTGTCTAGTGCATATATATATATATATATATCTATATATATATATATATATATATATATATATATATATATATGTGAATATATATCTATATATTAGGGAGAAAGAAAGAGACAGATTATTTTGTGTGTAATGAAGGCATTTGGAGTTATTAAATAAACCATTCCTGGGTCTGAAATGGCATGAACTGGCCTCATTTGACATTCGTATTTCTGCCTCTGCTTGATTCACTAATTACCAAGGTGGCCAGTGCAGCTGTTCCAAATAGTAGTTAATGTTTTATGACAGAGAATCAGTCTTCATTAGTGATGCTTGTAACTGCATCCGGCCTATTCCTGATCTGTGTCCATCTGAATACACTTCCCTCCTTTTAGATCAGTACTTAATGCAGCCTGTTGTCACAGTGGCTCATGCCACTGTCTGAGTGACAGCTTCAGGGATAAAGGCAAGGGTCTTGACTTCTGTTTGCTGCATGTCTAAAGCTTGCAAGCTCTCCCTGTGGCCACATTAGTTTTCTTCTGCTGAAGTATATTGCATCTCTGAAATACAGACTGAATATTTTAAATTTCCCATGTGTCTTTCCCGTCACTTGGAGCCACGCCATAGCTGAAAGAGATCTTCAATGATCATACCAGTTACCAACTTAAAAATGATTAATTTTTGATTAAAACAAAGGAACTCCTTTCCACAGATGTCATTGTACTCTAACAACATATCAACAGTGAAGTTTACTGTGAGTAATCTAAACCCAACAGCAATTTCACAAAAATAATAACTGAAGTACAAAATACAACTATATTCTTCTTCTTCCCAGACAGTTACTTTTATGTAGTTACAGTAACAAAAAACTCAAGCAGCCATTTTTATGGAGTTTGAGTCTTCTCACGCACAGATGAGAAAGCAGCACTGATGGCAATATTCATATTAATATTGACAATAACAGTTTTAATTCTAGATTTATTTTTTTTATAATTCTAGCATGCTCTGTTGTGGCAGGACAGGTAGCTTACATCCTTCTAAATTGGGAATCGCTGATTGAAGGCTCAATGTCTGTTATTCTAAAAGTGTACTACTTTTGATTTAAGGACTTGAGCATCAGGCCAGTTATTTTACATTAAGAATGTGTAGTCTGCACTTGTGTGGATGGAGAGGGTAGATTCTACCATTCTGAGCTGGCAGTTTCTGGTTAAAGGCTTATTGTGCCTGCTTATTTGAACTATTTTTTTTGAAATTGGTACACCTTGTTTGCTGTAGCATATACTAAATTCAGACCTGCTGAATCTAGCTTTGTTTGTATAACTTGAGCACTAATCCAGGCCTTCTTTTTTTTTGGAGAAGGTTCCCCTGCATCCTAGTGGCAGGAGTGTGCAGTTAGAACTTGTCTGATTGAAGACTACTGGAACAGGGCTCAGTTTTTGAGCTTTTTTACTGGTTAACTGGGTAATTTGTTTAAATCAGTTTGCTTGTTTTCTATTGTTATATAAAAAAATTGCACTTTATTCATCTGCTTTTACTGTATTTGTGTTTCTTCTTACTTTATTGCATTTATTCTGCTGCATTTATTACTGCTTGTTAGTAGCCTGATTAAATTGCAACTTTTATTCTAAGCCTTTGGTTGAAGCACTTGGGCTTCAGACCACTTATTTTATATTAAGAAGGTTTGTGGTCTGCACTGTTGTGGCAGGACAGGTAGCTTACATCTTTCTAAGTTGGGAGTTGCTGATTGAAGGCTTAGTGTCTGTTATTCTAAGAGTGTAACGGGGCTCAGTATTTAGCTTTTTATTGCTTAATTTGTTTAAATCAGTTTGCTCATTTGCTACTGTTATATATTAAAAAAATACACTTTATGCATCGCCGCTTAGCTCAGGTTAAAGTATTCCTGACGCCATAAAGTCTGCTCTTTAAATTTTCCCTTAGAACTAGCCAGGTTTTTTAGTTTTAGCACTCAAATTTGTTTCTTGAGCTCAGCACTTGTTCAGAATTTGTTGTAAGCACTTAATAAGCTACAAATTAAAACAGCACTCAACTTTCCTCACTTGTCTAGAGGAAAACAGTTTTTACTACTTAAATAAGCACCTATCCAGGCATGTCTAAGGGTCAGCTCCCGGTGTTTTCTCCTGTCTACCTGATGAATCTGGGCATCTTGGGGAAATGCAGCAATTGCCTCATGTACACAGACAACCCTCTCCTCCTACCACCCAACACTACAACCTGTGAGAGATGCACATATAGCCAAACTGGAAGCAAAGCTCTCTTCACCCAGGACTGGACTAGACAGTCAAGAGGAAAAGGTAAACACTTGCACCACACCACACTCATCACATAGTCCCTCAAAACCTACACCACCAAAACACACATAGCAACACAAAACACACACCTACATTTGCAGAGGGTCACAATAAAAATCTGCTCAAGCAACAGAGACCTCCAAAGCAAAAACGCATGCAACCTCCACCCCCCCAACACAACCCAAATGACACATAGCCCACAAACTCAGTGTACCACTCAACCACAGCCCATAAGGCATAACAATGTACCCAACACTCTAGTCATAGGCACACTGATGTTCCACTCACCAGGCTAAACAAGGAGAAAGTTACTGTCAGCTGCCTGTTGGGTGCCAGGATCTGCACATAATGCATGCACTCAGGTCACTCCACAACAAGTACAAACATGACTCTGTCATTGTCCATGTTGGTGTGAATGACCTGAGATGTACCTCCCTGGACTACATGAAAAAAGACAAGATGATCTTGTAGCCCAGGCAGGTATTACCCTAGCCGTGAGTAGCATCCTGCCATCACCCAGAATGATACCACAGTACAAGGATAAAATGATTGAGTTCAACAATTGGCTAAGCTTCTGATGTCATTCTAAGTGGATCCAGTATCTGTCTGTCTGGGATGACATGATCGACAGACCATGATGCTTTGCCAGAGATGGCCTGCACCTGTCGCCCTTGGGATTCTGGATACTGGCTAAGGCTCTTGCCACCCCTATAGTGCCTTTTTAGGCAAGGTTCAAATGACAAATTCACCACTGTAACAGGTACAAGCAAGCAAAATCTGAGGATAATGCTACTCAATACTAGAAGTCTAAACCTCAAAATGCATTCACTCGAGGCACTCCTTAAAATGGAGAACACTGACATCTGTGCAGTGACAGAGACCTGGTTCAAGGCTCCAGAGAGCACCCCTGCATTACCAGGCTATAATTCATACCACACCTTTCAGCCACCTAACCTGAAACAAAACACTAAAGGTGGAGGCATGTCCATATTTATTAAGGATAGCCACACCTCCAGGCTAGTTGCTCAGCATAATCCATCTGAGATTATCCAAGTGCAACTTACTCTGTTCAAGACCGCAATCCAAATTGTAACTTGCTACAGATCTCCCACCATGCCTCAGAATTCCCACTCCTCATTTCTTGTTACACTTGAAAATATTAGGGTACAACCCAACACCCTAATAATGGATGATTTCAACTACCTCACCATTAACTGGGAAAACTACTCATGTACCAACTCTTTTGCTCAATGTTTTCTGGAATTCATAAATTCCAATGCCTTGGATCAACTTATCCACACCCCCACCAGGGGCAGCAATATCCTAGACCTGGTCATTACCAACATGGGCGACCAGTGTACTACACCAGAGGTCAATTCCTTGTTGGTCAGATCTGACCACAAGCTAATCAGCCTGGACATCAACATCCCGCCCCCACCCCCCATTGGGGAAACCACCTAAAAAATTTCTCCAAAGCCAACTTCACACTTCTTAAGACAGAAGTGGCAAACTTCTCAACACCCATGCAGACAGACAATAAAGGTACGACTGCTGAATCCTATACAAATGCACTTTATAAGCACTTACATGAGTGCATGGATCGTGCTGTCCCTAACAGAACCAAGATGCTATCCTCCAAAAAAAAAGGAAGCCAATCTGGTGGTCCCTGCCATAAACAAACTCTACAACAAAAGAAAGAAACTTTTGCAAAAAAGGGTAAAATCCCATGACTGGAAGATCTCCCTGGTCAGCCTCAGTGAGAAGCTGAGATCCCTCATAAAATCCTCCAAAGCTAGTTATGAAAATAAAATTGTCGCTGATTCTAAAGACAACCACAAAGCATTCTGTAGCTATGTCAAGAATCTCAATGGCAACACTCAGATCTGCTCTGAGTTACAGCACTATGTCACTAAATATACAGAACCAACCGATATTGCCAACATCCAGGCAGATAGGTTCAGTGCTAACTTTACCTCCCTCACCCCCTAAAGGGCCCATGTCTATACAAGAAGAATGCAAAGTTCCTGTAATCACAACTGCACAGGTAAAAACCGCACTCTCCAAAGCCAAGAACACAGCATCCATGGGACCTGACAACATCCCAGGCTGCGTTCTACATGAACTACACAATTAACTGGCACCCCACCTAAGCATCATGTTCAATCATAGCCTCACCTCAGGCTTTGTGCCCACTGAATGGTGCACAGTGATGGTTATCCCACTCCACAAAGGGGGAGCCACCATGAACCCCGGGAACTATGGTTCCATTAGCCTAACCAGTCTGGTGTGCAAGGCCATGGAATGTATCATCATGGAACCTATAAACAAAGATATTGGTAATTTCCAAACTCTGGATCCCACCCCGTTCGGGTTTGTAAAAGGCAGATCATGTCTCCTAAATCTGATAGACTTCTTTGAAGCAGTCACCAAAGCCGTAGATGAGGGTAAGGTGGTTCACACAGCCTATCTAGATCTCGCCAAGGCTTTTGACACCACCCCCACTCTGGAATTATAGATAAACTCACTAAACTAGGTATAAATCCCTATGTCACAAAATGGGTTGCCAACTGGCTCACTGACAAGAAGCCACACTGTGAAAGTAGCAGACTCCAAATCTGCCTTCAGACCAGTGACAAGCAGAGTACCACAGGGTTCAGTCCTGGGTCCTCTACTGCTTGGTATCTACTTTTCTGAAGTACAGGCTAATATAGAAGGTCTTTGACTAATGAAGTTCACAGATGACTGCAAACTATGAGCCATAATTGAAACTCCTAATGATGTGGATATCCTACAAAAGGGCCACTCTGAGACAGATGCCTGGTGTCAAAGCCATGGCCTCAAGCTCAATGCCAAAAAGTGCATTGTCATCCCCTTTGGTAAAAACTCTGTACCCATGAGCTACCACATAGGCGCTAGTCTACATAACACCGAAAGTGTGATAAGAGACCTTGGGATACAGGTGGACAGTAGTCTCTCCTTTGATAATCACATTGCCACAGTAGTCAGAAAATCCTTCTACCTGGCATACTTCATCACAAAAGGGTTCTCATTCAGGAAAAAAAGAGGTCATTGTTCCCCTCTACTCATCACTCATTAGACCCATTATAGAGTACAATGCCCCTTTTGGTATGTACCTCACAAGATATCTACAACAACTGGAAAGGCCGCAGAAATATCTCACAAAGAGGATTACTGGCCTCAAACAAATGCCCTACACAGACCATCTCAAAAAACTCCAGCTTTACTCCATCGCACATCGCCTTCTCAGAGGTGATCTCTGCCTAACATACAAAGCTATGTCAAACCCAGAGCTGTTGGACATGCTCCACTTAAAGAAATTCTAATCCCTTCGACCTACATGCTCTAGGGACCTAAACTTGTCACCACAATAAAAAGAACATGCTGGAGGGATAGATTCCTGTCCCAGAGACTTTCCATACTCTGGAACAAACTACCTATCTATGTCAAACAAAGCTCCTCATTAGCACTCTTCAAGAAAAATCTTGATGATTGGATGGGAAATAGGAAATTCACCCCAGGGTTCACCTCTGTGGCTCTCCTTGACAGGGACGCAGGAAAATAATTTTCTTGGGTGGTGAAAGCCAGGGTACCTTTTTGGCTAGGCTTGTATAGACCCTAGGGCCAATAGCCTAGTACCTACCTATGAACCTATGATTACATGGGAATGGGAACAGTTCCTAAGAAGACAGGATTGTGTTCCTACCGTAGTTATAAACAAGGTCAGTTTGTCTCAAATTCTCCATGTTTTATTTTGAGAAAAGTATTACAAGCTACAAGTACTTCTAGTAATGCTGTTTACTAAAGTCAGCTATATGTTGATAGGGCCACAAGTGGCATGAATTGAAGAATTTTTATGTACGCATTTACATAAAAAGGTAAAAATTAAAATGATTTCTATAAGTATTCAATAGTATGTAACATTTTATTTTATATTGTGGATTATGTATTTATAGGATAGTCAAAAAAAAGAGTGGCATAAAATGCTTTAGATTGTAAAGAATACATGTGGCAGGTTATACTTAATGCAGAGAGTTCAAAATGACTTAACGATCTTTTGAATTTTAAAGTTATGCTCTAGAAATGCCTTTGCAATTTTTATGAGGATGCATGTATCAGTATGTATTTTACTTTTCACTGAAAGAATCTTCTTGAACAAACTGAAGCAGTGGCATGCAGAAGGCAATGAACAACAAACACAAATGCAGAACAAAGCTTATGCCAAAGAAAAACAGGCTAGGAGCTGCTTTGTGAAAAGACATTCTAGGCTGGGACTGATATATAATATATACAGGGTGCATCCTTTCGAATCTTAAATATTAGTTACTGGCAAGATCACAAATTAAGCCACTGTGGTACAGCGGTAGTGTTGTTGCCTCACAGCAAGAGGTTCTCCTGTTCAATTCTTGGCTGGACTGCCTTCTGTGTGGAGTCTGCATGTCCTCCCCATGGTCGAGTGGCCTCCGAAAGACATGCATGAATGGGTGTGCCTTTGTTGAAAGCTGGGCGTCAGGCTGGCAACTCGGCATCATAAAAATCCACTGCCAATCATTAGCGGACCGGAGTTCCGCTGTGGCGACCCCTAACCGGGAAAAGCTGAAAAGACAAACAACTGGCAAGATCACCAGTTAACTCAGATAAAATATAGCTCTTTAGTGCAAGAATTTAAATGAACATTAAAAGACATTCGTCTGTAAAAGTCTTAAAAAATCAGGACCTGGAACTCAATGCCATAGACAGTAGTCCATATCCCTCCTACTATTCATCATGTGTTACTGGGCTCTCAGTGCATGTCACATGTCCCTGGAGTACAAGATATAAATGTTGCTGAGTTAAAAGATGTTAGTTAAATCTCAGATATTGTAAATGGTACCACATCTGAATCCTAGCAAATGGAGAAAATAATTGTTCTTAATTCAAAGACATTGGTGGTAGTAACCAGTGCCTGGAGCGTAGTAGTTTAATCTTATGGAGAAGGACTCCTCAGCATCAGCAACAGCAGCACAGATATACCCACCCCCCAGTAACCCATTAGTTATGTCATGGGATCTATTAGAAAAACAGCCTTTATAAGGCACACTGCTCTGTTTAAGAATAAGAACACATTTTAAAAGTGCACTTTGAAAATATTGCAGTTTCCAGACACTTACTATAACATTCAGGATGTCCTTGTCTAAAATCTGCTTCTCACTGCTTTGTACTTCAGAAAAAGAATATCATGATTTATAGACACATATATAACCTGGGCCCGTCTGCATAATGACAATGCAAATTGCTACACATTTGTGCATTTAGCAGCACTAGCACCATTTTAAACACACGTTGAGACAAGCAGCAGAAGTGGAAGGAAGTGAGCACTATAAAGCACATTTCAGGCAACAGAGAATCAGCTTTGAAACAGGGGTTAGCTCTGAAAGTGGGCATGGTGTCCTACAGATGTATTTCAACAGTTTTCTATACATGTATCACCTTGCTTTGCAACATTTTAAACCTGATATGTACTGTGGTTGCATGTAACTTGTACATGCTTATACACATTGTAACTAACATACAGTATGTAGCTCTACAGCTGAATTATAGCTACAGTAATATATCAGCGTTGCCTGCTTCTATACTAATCTGTTTACTTTACACATAAATGTGATCCTGTCAGTGTAGCCCAATAACTTGCTGTTTGATTTTACACTGTACATGTCCCTGCCCTTGCCGTCTGTGAAAACTGCTCATCACCTGAATATGCCTATGGGCCTCTCTGTGGCAGCTACCCCAGTTATATATCAAGGTATCAGTTGAGTACCCCTCTTTGTCCATTACCATATATGTGAACCCACTGGGTGCATATCCCTGCCCCATCCTATATTGTTATGAATACCATTACCAATCCACTGTATGCAATTGTTAACCTACTGCCCTCAGCAGTCATCAACATATAGATTTGTCCTTTGATTTCATAGGTATCATTATGTCTTCCAAGTGTGGCGGATGGCATAAGTTGAGCAATATCAGCAAAGCTGACAATGATGCCCTACTGCAGGCACTCAGGACCCATGGACAGCACCTTTTGGGGTAAGGCAGTGTTCATCCAGCCCTCATGGCATCAATGTGTCAGACAGTGGTTCATAATATTAATATAGCAGGTCCATGGAATTGCAAAATACAGCAATGCCAGAGGCATGTTACCAACCCGAAAAGATGGGTCTGTAAGAAGACATATGGCATAACACCAGAGATGTCAATCACTGGAGAGAGACCATTGAACACTACAGCCCTAACAGATATGAAAGTGCCTGTAGTGTCCTTGCATGAAGATAAATGCACAGGTGTTATACTGTACATGGAGGAGGCATTGTAATGGCTCTACCCTCATATATTTTAGAAGAATGCATCAGGATAATAACTTTACAGAAGGTCTACAGTCCACTGCATATGTGTCCCATAGATTCAGCAGGTGTACAAGCACACAGGAATGGCAGCAGAGGTATGTGTCTGTTCTATGATTTGCATGTACAACACAAAGCCTCACATGAAACACTGGTAGTCATATTCATTCTGCTCTGCCATGTATTGGGCATTCACTGGACAAACTACTGTTATAGTGATACCTCTGCAGACTTGCTCAGGACAACAGGTTGATTATGTCAGTACCTCTGTGGGGTCTCATGTCCCTGGGTAATTCTTCTATGCCTTCCAAACATTTGTTGAGCTGAGCAATATAACCAACCTCACAACACCACAGCAACAGCACCTATGCTTTCTACTACCACTACTAATGGAAGTCACTGGAAGCCTGAACTCTGACAGTTCCCTAAGTCCTGAATCAAAAGCATGTCTTAGTCACTGGTGACTCCATTGCAAGTCACAGAGACACTAAACTTTCAGGGTGACAAAGGAGAGGGCAAGTTAGCTTCCTCTCTGGTGTGAAAGATCACGTCAGTTGCCCTGTTATACAGGGGTCCAGGGAAGTAAATAGTGGAAATAGAAGAAATAGCCAGGGAATTGTTATGGCTAGGCTTGTATAGGCCCTAGGGCTGATAGCCTAGTACCAACCTACGAACCACTAGGGCCTGTAGTTCTGTGCATCACTTCAGGTATGGTTGCTTCCTTTTACTTGCCATGAGGATAATAAAGGTTTGACCTCTGGGGAGATGTAGAGAGACATTTCTAAGCTCCTTGCTCACATCTTCAAAGAAGGTAAGGTACTGGCATTGAACAGCATTCTACCTTCATCAAGAATAACACACTAATTCAAGGATAAAACAATATTCTTCAATAATTTTCTAGTAAATCAGTGAATTCAAAGGGTATCCAGACTGTGTGTGTGTGTGTGTGTTTTTTTTATGGAAGTAAATAGCCACTAGACACCTCCTCAGAGCCAACAATGGCCTTTTACCACCTCTTCTTACACCTTGGTCTTGGCAGACTGACTAAAATTTTTGCTACACTCATAATTCCTTCTTTTAGGGAGAGTTCACCTGATGGATATCACAAAACAGCAAATGCTATATGCGTGTTTGTGTGTGTACACACACACACACACATATGCACATATATATAAATATACACACACACATATATATAAATACACACACACATACGTGTGTGTGTGTGTGTGTACATATAAATATATATACATATTCCTATCCCAGGGTTGCACTAACATGAAGAAGAGATAACTATCCATAACTAAGAAATCATTGCAGTTGCAGATGTAGAAACTATACTGGCATCAATTTCTGGGAACTAAGGTCGGGTGGCATGATGCCAGGGTAATCCTATGGGCTAGGCTTGTAAAAGGCTCAATGGCCATAAGCCATGTACACACCTATGAACCTATTACAGTCATGGACAGTCTGATCCTTAGACCCTTCTGATGTGGGTACCTGCTGTTCAAAAAAGAGAGATATGGTGATCCATAGAGAAGTCATCTACATTATCTGTCAATCTGTGTGTGTGTGTGTGTGTGTGTGTGTGTGTGTGTGTGTGTGTGTGTGTGCGCGCATATGTGTGTAAGTGTATAAGTGTATATGCATGCATGTATATATATATATATATATATATATATATATATATATATATATATATATATATATACACATATATGTGTGTGTGTGTGTGTGTGTGTGTGTGTGTATATATATATATATATATATATATATATATATAAATATATATATATATATATATGTATATATATATATATATATATATATATATACATATATATATATCTTTATATAGTCAGAGAAAGAGATATATCTTTGTATATGTATTTGTGTATACGTGTGTTTGTATAAGCTAAACGCCTTTCTTATGATAACAATTTTACCCATTATGGAGTTATGGACATTTAAAATACTTTTCAAGACCACCATCATGATATACAGGGTTCCTATAGTGGTAGCAAGTATAGCATTTTTGCTATTTTAAGTAAGAAAGATTATATAGAAATATATGGATGGATACTGTTGTCTTCTTTTACACCTGCCAGCATTCTTGATGAATAATATGAAACATTTTGTAGATAATCTTTGAGGATGTCAAGTTATATGGCCGATTAAATTATTTGTTTACAGTAAGCAGATGCAAATGATAAATTAAAGCAAAGAAGTTACGGCATTGTTTAAAAAGTGAGAAAATGATGTACAAATTAATAAATTTAGTCTCTATCAAACAAGTGAAAAGAAACCAATGCAAGAGAGTATGGTTATGTGGTTCGTGGTGTGCAAGAAGTTTTGGTTGAAGACGCTGCACATCAGGAGAAATGTAAGTTAAAAAATAATGCTATGTCTTTAGCCACCTCCTCAATAGACAGAAGCCACAAGAAAAAAAATTAAACAGACAAATGCTGATTATGTATAAGTAAGGTGTGCAGCTTTTTTTATTTGCTGATGAAGTACAACACAAGGAACAGTAATTATATGTTGAAGAACAAAGCTAAGCTTGAAGCCACCTACATGGCAGGTAGTGGGTCATTGGCAAAATAATTATGAAAAGTATGCATTTGATAACTAATAAGACAACAAAAACAGCTGTTGGAGAAATATACTATGCATTATGCAAGAACATGAACTCAGGAGAAATATTGGTACATATTTCAGTGGTAAACAGACAATTTCTAAAAGTCTTAATTTTCTGGGTGGAGTATTTCAATAAAGAGGTTGTTATATATATCATCATGTTAAGTTAACATCTATGTTAACATTTCATGTTCTAGGAAGCTTTTTAATATCTACTAATTATTTCAGTTGTATCATCTCTGGTGTATGTACTTAGCACATCATTTGTATGACTTTTATACAGGAAGCTTGAAGTGCAAATTAGATTTTATGTAGAGTAGCATAGTTGCCACATTAAGAATAGAAAGGCACTTTATGCATTGGCAAATCATATTAAAGAAATGAGTGAAAATCTATCTTTGTATTTTCAGTTTTGTGAAACCAAATTTCTAAGGCACAAAGTATACCATTTTAACTATATTAAAGTGGAGTGCTGCATTAAACTGGGAGGTTATATGGCTCTGAATTTTTATAACCCATTTTCATTAAAACTCAAAATAAAAACTGCAAGAAAAACCCAGCATAGCTAAAGTTTTCACAGCACGAGATCTTAAACTGCCTATAATGGAGAGCCATGTGATATATGCAACCAAACCATTAAGAACATCAAAAGGTATGGAACTTCTAAACAACTATGACATCTAACAACTTTATGGAAACATTCATGCCAAACAACCAGCTGGCTGCTATCTTATTAGCATAGCATAAATGTATTGCTTGCTTACTTTTTAGAAGCACAGGGCTTTTTAAACCCAGCTGATTATCATAAACATTAAAGTGCCTGCAAAATATCCCAACTAACATCCAGACTAAATGGTCAAAAGGTCACACAGATACGCATTCAGTAAAAACTGCAAGAGAAACTGAACCAAGCTAGAGTTTTCACTGTGAGATACCTTAAACTTCCTGTAATGGAGACCCATGGGATATATGCAAATGACCCCTTAAGGACATCAAGTGTTTCTGCTACATGGGTTTTTCTTTCTGCAGTTTTTATTCAATTGCCTGTTTTTGTAACCTTGTCATCCTTTGTTTTGAACCCTAAAATATATGCACACCATATGATACACTGTCAGTTCATAAAACAAAAGTGTCATTTAACATAAAGCAATATATATTTCAAATGTGAACTAAAGACAATCATGTTATTTAAACAAATTGCCCGCTGCCCAACAGAATAATCTCTGCCTGTGGCTGTCCTGTCATACCAGATTTTTTTTTGGTCGGTGTGCCTATAGCAGCTGCCTCTGGAACATCACCATGAGCTCCTTAAGCATACTCCTGAAATTTAGGGCATATTCTACAACAGACTCCTTGTGGAAATCATAGTATTTTTCCCATTCATCATGAATTAAACCCAGAGGTCCACTTACTCAGTGACCAAACAGCAACTGAAATGGTAAAAATAACTCTAGCTTCATAGGCTGCTTCCCTGTACGCATATATGAAACGGGACAGGAATTTGACCAACTCCCTCTTGACCTGGTCTGCAAATGCCATCAACATGATCTTTAGTGTAGAGTATAACCTCTGAGTATTGCTTGGAGTGATGCCAGGCAAAGCAGAAATAATGTAAAGATGTTATTCTCTCTTAGTTGCTTTCTAGCAACATATTTAGTCTGCAAAACATATATTTCCTGTAATCTGGGAAAGTGTGCCCTTTTCTCTTTTTTGAATAAAAAAATGTTAAAGACATGAAATGCCTTTAAAGTGTACTTGTCTTAAGGGCTTGTATATCACTAAGCCACACAGGGTTGGAGACAAGAAAAGTAATTAGTCTTACTATATTGGTAATCATAATCCCTTCAAAGATGCAGCTAACGAGAAGTGCAAAAAAGCTAATGTTAAAATGTAGACTTTTAAGAGCTACATGTGGAGACCCCATGTTTTGGTAGTTCTTTTGGGTACTTTTGCTTTCTATTGCTTCTGAGCAGATGTAATCAAGTCCGTGTCCTTCACAAGTGGCAGAACTAATTTAGTTATTTTGCAGTTGGGAAAGCAAAAATAATAAGAAAAGGTGAGGTAATGTTTTCTGTAAATGATGTAATGAAACAGAACTATTTGAAACTCATCTGTTCTATCTTGTCTTTACTTGCATGACATTGAGATGACCACTTCCCTGCAAAGTTGCTATCTGTAATTTCTGTCTGGTGACTTCTAGGAACATACAAGAGTAAGAACCGTAAGAATTCACTATCCTGTCACCCAGTAAAATATGCAAATGCCTTTTAATAAAAATGCAATAAAAAGTAGAATGACTGAGTGTTTTTGTCTTGTGTCAGATTTCATCAGAACATAAACCATGAGCAGTCCCAGTAAGTTATCCAGATCTCACTGAGAATGACATTATAGCAAGTGTGTTAAGAATGAAATCTGTTACTCTTTAAAAGGAGTGAAAAGGTTTTCATTTATTTTTGCCTTGTGTCCTTACACCTTGTTCTAATGTACTATATGTAATGGTGATGCATCTGAAACATTTTATGATTTGTAGCTACATTTTGTATCTGTGCATTCTGGCAATTTACACTATTATGCTACTTAGTGATTATGGTGCTGCGGTAGCATTGTCGCCTCACAGTAAGACGTTGTCCTGTTCGATTCTCAGCTAGAGCGTCTTCTGTGTGGAGACATGCATGAATGGGCGTACCTTCGTTGAAGGTTGTGCATCAGGGTTGGCAACTCAGCACGTAAAAATCTACTGCCAATCATTAGTGGACCGGAGTTCCGCTGTAATAACCCCTAACCGGGAAAAGTCGAAAGACACAACAACAACATACTACTTAGTGATTACAGGAAGGACATGTTATCACTCTGCTTCCTGGTCATATAACATGTTCTTAAAGTTTAAATGCCTGGTACTGGTCATTATTTATGTTCTGATGACGTCTGCATATTTAGTCTGTATTTGCACCATTTGCCTAATCATTGTATGCAAAGTATAGTTACTCACTTTTAAGCTCTTATCGCTGGTCTTTTCATTATGCAATATTGCTCTTTATTACCTTTGAGGATAGTTATTATTTATCAGTTTAAATGATGGACAGAGCAATATTATAAATTCAGCTAAGGAAGACATTGTGGTTCAAAAGGAAGTAGTTTCAGACACAGACCAGTTTCTAAGGCTTTCTGAAGACTGAAACATAAAGAAGGACGGCACGTTGAAGATTTACAGCAAGAATTCGATTCTGGGGATAGAAATTCCAACTTTGAGCATTTAGGAGCTCGCTTAAAAACTGCTGGGATTGCTGAGACACCAGGAAGAGGGGCATTTATCAATGCAGGTAAGTAAACCAGGACTTGTAGATCAGATTTGTTGCCTCAGTGACATTGACTTTCATTCCACCATGGGGTTTTTTGATGAACAAACCTCTGTAAATCATTGTGTGCTTTCTACTGGCAAAACAACCAGTACCAATGATTCATTGTGCAATGGTAATACTTTCTGCCAAGAAATTCCTGGTTGTGGGAATAACTTTGATATGAAGCATGTCGATTGTCCTATTTTGAATGAGACATCCCCAAGTCTTATCTTTGGTAATAATACTGCTGATTACACTAACATTGGCCTTATAGAAAATGCTAACAACAATATTGTAAATAAGTCAGAATATATATATATATATATATATATATATATATATATATATATATATATATATATATATATATTTACAGACAATATGAGTACTGGTAACTTTAGTACCAAAAAGGATGGGAATGATTTTTTGAATGATGACTCTTTCAAAGATTTTTTGGATTCAGCAGGCTCTCCTGTTCGATCCTCAGCTGGGGTGCCTTCTGTGCGGAGTCTACATGTCCTCCCTGTGGTCACGGGGGTTTCCTCCTGGTGCTCTGGTTTCCTCCCACATCCTAAAAACATGCTGTATGTGTAATGGACACTCTAAATTGGCCCTAGGCATGAGTGCATGCATGTGTATGCCTTTTGTGGAAGGTTGGGCACCGGTCTGGCAACTCGACACCGTAAAAACCTTGATTGCTAATCATGAGCGGACAGGTGATCCACTGTGGTGACCCCTGTGACACTCATGCCCTGGCCCAGCAATCAAGCAGCCTCAATCCTCACCACTAACACCAGAGAGGGAGTCTCATGTATGAGGAAAGGATAACAAATACACACAGTAAAGTGCAATTTCCCTTAGGAGCACACAGAGATCACAGTCAGTCTGGTGCTGGTCGCTCCCTTGCTCTCCAGGTCCCCAATAAGACTCCCTACTGGCACAGCTATAGGGTCCAGATCTCAATCTAGTCGGCAAGCTAAAACCACTAGCACCTTCTCTGTCCAACCAGTGCTTTGTGTCCTTGCCCAAGTAGTTGACACACACACTTTGAGAAGAGTTTATACAACCACTCAAACACTCCTGGGGAAGGCTTGCACAGGTTCTCCAGCTGTGCCCCTTTTTCCCAGACTATACAGTAGTACCAGCTGCCACCACCCACTAATATTTATCAGCTATTCAAAGGCCCTTAAAAGTGTGTCCAATTATTACTGTGCAATATTATTATCCAGTTAGTAAATGTGACTAATCAGTCAAGGTTTATTAGAGTGGTTTTGTACAGTAATCACTATAAATATGCAATGTACTGTAGAGCATAAATCATCTCTACACAAACCAGCCACAGTTAAAAGGTTTTAAAATATTTATTAATAAATAATTAAAACCACAAGACAATACTTTCTGCTACACAGTCAGTGCTAGTCAAGAGTTCAGAGATCACACAAAAGTACTTAAAATAAATCAGTAGTATAGTTCTGCCATCACAGAAAAACATTCAGTCTAATCTTTCTACTTTTCTAGCTATTGCAAAAAGAAAACACACTTCTAAAATAACTTACTTACATAGAGCATAAGGCAGTGCTGAGTTGGATGTTCAAGACAAAAATGCTTAATGCCTTCTGATTCTCTCTGTTTAAAATGCAATTGCAGTTCTGATAAACATTACATCATCTTTTTACACTTTCCTGGAGTTCCTAGGCTACACATTAACTGCATTTACATTCTTAGCATCTCCCTTTAGTTATCTTGCAGTTGGTCAGGAACAGAGCAGTAAAAATACATTTGCATGTTTAAATCTAGCAATTTAGCTCTTGGTTAAAACAACAGAAAGAATTTCTTCATCTAGACTTTTCGGCACCACTGCTACTTCAAAGGGTCACCACATGCTTTACTTTGGTCAGTGGAGTGCACTGTTGTCACATTTTTTCCAGTTCCACGTGTAACATTATTTCTTTACATTTAAAACAACAAACCTTTGATTCACATTCATATTTACAAATGATAGAATTATGTATAAAATTCTATCTGGCTAGGCTGGCAGCCTTCACCCTTCTCTACCAGTCTTTACAACCCCTAACCGGGAAAGGCCGAAAGAAGAAGAAGATACTACTGCAGTGAACATGGGCTTTGAAAGAGTTTGCCCTGACCTAATCAGTACAAATGGTTTTGACTGCTTTAAAACTAATGGTAATGTTATCACTGACATAAATAATTGTTCTGATGGGATAATATCAGATTTGCACTACTATTCACAACAAATGTTGGTTACTTCTTCATGTCTGGCAAAGTCTATTTGGAATGATTCAGTTACATCACTTTTTAAAAAGGAAGTTACCAATGTTAAGTGTAATAACTTCAGTCATCCTGGTGAGTCAGAGAATTCTGGAACTGACATTAACTGCCCCATTATTAAATGCACCCCAAATCATGACAACAACTGTACTATGTCTGCTGTTATAACTGATAGTGGGGGTAGTGTATCAGAGGGGTTGGAAGATATTACTACACATGTTTTAGATCGTTTTGATAATTCTTGTACCTTTAATGACAGAACAGCCAGCATTGAAGGGGCTGTAACTGTGTCTCCTTATAATCGACCTATTATCTCTTCATCCTGTTCTACCCCCACCCCCCCCCACAGATGGAGGGAACCCTAATGTTGTACCCATACCATTTAGTTATTCACCTACATTAAATAATAATTCACAATTCAGTGAATTCAATGATAGAAATCTACTTTTGAATTGTTTCAGGCCTTTTAGTAAGACTAAGGGGAAAGTACAGTTGTGTACACTTACCATAAATGTAGATGTTCAAGTGTATCAACTGTTTCAGTCATCACATTTGGATTATTCCTGCCAGGGTAGCCCTCAGCCAGCCTGAATACCAGAGACTTAGTATTTCTGTGTTGGTTGCTGTCACTTGAGGACTGACATCAGGTCATTGGTAGTATAACGTAAGGCAGCCAATGCCATTATATCAGTTTTTCTTGCCCTAACCTGTCAGGAGCCCCCAAAGTAGGAGGCCATGTTTTGGTGGAAGAACCCCACCAGTGGAAAATAAATATAAATATGCCCCTTGTAAGGAAAGGAGAGCAGCAAAAAACAATAGTAAAAAAAGGAGAAAGAGAATAAAGGGGGATGGAGGGAGGGAAACCAGGACTGCAACAGTGAATATACTCTTATGGTAAGTGTACACAGCTGTACTATGTTCTTATAGGTTCATAGGTTGGTACTAGGCTATCAGCCCTAGGGCCTATACAAGCCTAGCCATAACAATTCCCTGGCTATTTCTTCCCACACTATTTACTTCCCTGGACCCCTGTCTAGCAGGGTGACTGACGTGATCCTCAGGGTGAATTTCCTTTCTCCCATCCAATCATCAAGGTTTCTTTTGAAGAGGGCCAAAGAGGCACTCTGCTTGACATGTATGGTCAATCTATTCCAGAGTCTGGGGAGTCTCTGGGTCAGGAACCTATCCCTCCAGCATGTTTTGTTTATTGTGATGACAAGGTTTAGATCCCTGGAGTGTGTGGCTCTGAGGGACAGGGATTTATTTAAGTGTAGCATGTCCAACAGCTCTGGGTTTTACATGGCCTTGTATGTTAAGCAGAGATCATCTCTGAGTAGACGATATGTGACAGAGTATAGCTGGAGTTCTTTAAGGTGGTCAGCATAGGGCATCTGCTTTAGGCCTGTGATTCTTTTAGTGAGGTATTTCTGCGGCCTTTCCAGTTGTTGCAGATGTCTTGAGAGGTACATACCAAACGGGGCATTGTATTCTATAATGGGTCTAATGAGGGATGAGTAAAGTAGGACAATGACCTCTTTTTTTCTGGATGAAAAGCCCTTAGTGATGAGGTGTGCGCCACATAGAAGGATTTCCTGACTGTTGTGGTGATGTGGTTATCGAAGGTGAGACCACTGTCCACCTGTGTCCCTAAGTCTTTAATCACACTTTCGGTGTTTAGTGTACTTCCACCTATATGGTAATTCACGGGTACATGTTTTTTCCCAGAGGGGATAATTATACATTTCTTGGCATTGAGCTTGAACCCATGGCTCTGGCACCAAGAATCTGTTTCTGTAAGGCCCTTTTGTAGAGTATCCACATCATTTGGGGATTCATTAATGACTCCCAGTTTGCAGTCATCTGAGAACTTTGTTAGCCAGAGTCCCTTAGTGTTGGCCTGTACTTCAGAGAAGTAGATGCCAAACAAGAGCGGTCCTAGGACTGAACGCTGAGGTACTCCACTTGTCACTTGTCTGTAGCTGGATTTGGAGTCGGCTACTTTTACAGTGTGGGTTCTATCAGTAAGCCAGTTAGCAACCCATTGGGTGACGTAGTAATTAATGCCCAGCTTAGTAAGTTATCTATGATTCCAGAGTGGGGGGTTGTGTCAAAGGCCTTGGCAAGGTCTAGATAGGCTGTGTGGACCACCTTACCCTTGTCCATGGCTCTGGAGACTGATTCGAAGAAGTCAATCAGGTTCAGGAGAGAAGATCGGCCCTTCGCGAAACCAAACTGGGTGGGGTCCAGTGTTTGAAGGTTGCCAATGTCTCTGTTTATAAGTTCCATGATAATATGCTCCATGGCCTTGCAGATAAGGCTTGTCAGACTGATGGGATGGTAGTTTCCAGGATCCAAGGTGGATCCCCCCTTGTAGAGTGGGATAACTGTAGCTCTGCGCCACTCAGTGCGCACAAAACTTGAGGTGAGGCTATTATTAAATATGACACTTAGGTGAGGTGCCAGTTCATATTGTAGTTCATGTAGTACACAGCCTGGGAAGTCATCTGGTCCCATGGATGCTGTATTCTTAGCTTTGGAGAGTGCATTTTTTACCTGTGTGGCTGCTATTACCGGAATTTGACAATCTTCCGGTATTGAGATGGGCCATTTAAGGGGTGAGAGGGGGGTGAAGTTAGCACTGAATCGATCTGCCAGGATATTGGCAATATCCTTGGGATCAGTATATTTAATGCCATTCTGTTTTAGCTCAGAGCAGATCTGAGCATTGCCATTCAGATTCTTGACATAGTTATAGAATGCCTTGTGGTTGTCTTTGGAATCTTTGGCAATTTTATTTTTGTAACTAGCTTTGGATGATTTTATGAGGAATCTCAGTTTCTTACAGAGGCTGGTAAGGGAGTTTTTTTGCATCCTGGGATTTTCCTCTTTTCTGCAACAGTTTCTTCCTTTTGTTTTAAGTTTGTTTATGGCAGGGGACCACCAGACTGGCTTCCTTTTTTTGGATGAGAGCATCTTGGTCCTATTTGGGATGGCACGATTCATGCATGAGTGGATGTGCTCATACAGTGCCTTAGTGTAGAATTCAGCAGTTGAACTTTCAGTTCCCATCTGCATGGGTGTCATGAAGTTTGTCACTTCTGATTTGAGTAGCATGAAGTTGGCTTTGGAGAAGTTTTTTATGGAGGTTTCCTTACTGGGGGCTGGGGGTGGGATGTGGATGTTAAGGGTGATTAGCTTATCGTCAGACCTGACAAATGAGGGGCTGGCCATAGGTGTGGAGCATCGATTTCCCATGTTGGTAATGACCAGGTCTAGGATATTGGGGCCCCTGGTGGGACTATGGATTAGTTGATCCAGGGCGTTGGAATTTATGAATTCCAAGAACCGTTGGGCAAAGGTGTTGGTACACAAGTAGTTTTCCCAGTTAATGGCAGGGTAGTTAAAATCACCCAGTATTAGAGTGTTTGGTTCTATCTTAATATTTTCCAGTACGTTTAGGAAGGTGTAGTGAGAATCTTGGGGTATGGTGGGGGATATGTAGCAAGCTACAATTTGGATTGCAGTCTTACCTAGTGATAGTTGCACCTGGAGAATTTCAGACGTATTGTGTTGGGCAACTAGCCTGGTGGTGGGAATATCCTTGGTGAATATTGACACTCCTCCACCTTTAGTGTTTTGGTCCTGGTTTGGTGGCCGAAAAGTGTGGTAAGAGTTGTAGCCTGGTATTGCAGGGGTGCTCTCTGGAGCCTTTAACCAGGTCTCAGTTACTGCACAGATATCGATGTTCTCCATTTTTAGGAGTGCCTCGAGAGAGTGCATTTTGAGGTTTCGATTTCTAGCATTGAGTAACATTACCTTCAGATTTTGCATGCTTGTACCTGCTACGGTGGTGGTTAGTTCATGTTTCACTGTTGCAGTCATCACATTTGGGTAGATTCCCAAAGCTGAGGAAATGGGTAGAGGCAGTCATGGAAACTAGGGGCTGGCTAGGATGCCCTGCAAGACAGCAGAGGCAAACCCTGCATTGGATTTGGAGAAGAGAGGCAGGTGGTAAGTGTGAACAGATGTCCATTTGACAGCCTCCAGGATGTCCTGGTGGGCACTCCTCTAAGGAAAGCTGCAGAGGTGGAGGCTGCTCTTGTGGAGTGCATCCTGATCCCCTTGGGGGGAGGCTTTCCATGCTGTTTGTAGCAGAAATGGATGCAGTGTATTCTGGATTTTGGAGATGGTTTGCTTGGAGATGCCCCTGTAGCAAAGCTAACCAGCAATTGATCAGACTTTCTGATGGACTTAGTCGTGTCCAGATAGAATCTGAGCTGTCTGTGCACATCTAGAGAGTGAAGAATCCTTTCCCCATTGTTCTGAGGATTAGGAAAGAAGGTGGGCAAATGAATGGATTGGTTGAGAGCCACACTGGACACTACCTTGGGCATGAAAGATGGGTTAGTTCTAAGGGATACCCTGTCTGCATGGAAGACGATGAAGGGTTCCAGAGCCATGAGAGCTTGTAGCTCAGAGATTTTTCTGGCTGAAGTGATGGCCAGAAGGAATGCTATCTTCCAGGAGAGAAATTTTAACTCTGCAGAGAAGTTGGTTTGAAAGGGGGCAGGGTGAGGTTTTCCAAGACAAAGTTAAGGTCCCAAGCTGATGTTGGTGGCCTTCTGGGGGGCCTCAAGTTACTATCCCCTCTGAGGAACTGTTTGATCAGAGGGTGTGAGAAAAGGGGGTGCTCAATGGAAAAATGAGCAGAAATATCAGAGGAATGGATTTTTATAGAGGAAAGAGACCACTGTGTAGTAGGTCTGCTAAGTAATCCAGGGTGAGAGGGATGGAGGGCTGTGCTGCATTGGCTCCCTTAGCCTGGATCCAGGTGCAGAACTTTTTCCATTTATCTGCATAAGACTTTCTGATGCTATGATGTCTGGCCTCACAGATAACATCCACAACCTGTTTACTGAGGATGGCAGATTGGTTCAGTGTTGGGAATAAGCCAAGCTGCCAAACTGAGTGTCTGCAATTGGGGATGCATGAATTCCCCTTCGTCTGGGTCAGGAGGTTTGGAATCTGAGGAAGATGCCATGGAGGCAGACTATGCAGCAAGGGGTACCAGTGTTGTCAGGGCCAGTCTGGAGCTATAAGAATGCTCCTTGGTTTTTCCTCCATTATTTTGAGCAGTACCCTGGGGATGACAGGTAGGGGAGGAAAGGCATAGACTGATAGACTGACCCAGGGGAAGGACAGGGCATCCACTTTCCAAGCCATGCAGTGATGCTTCCTGGTGCAGAATTTGCTGAGCTGATGGTTGGTGTGGGAGGCAAAGAGGTCTACCTTTGAGGTTCCCCATTTTTGAGTTATTATGGTGAAGGTACTTCTATTGAGTTGCCTCTTGTGTGGGTCAAGAAGATTTCTGCTTAATTGGTCTGCCAGAGAGTTGAGAGAGCCTGGTAGGTATTGAGCTAACAGGTATAGTTGCATGGAAGAGGCTGTGAGCCAAAGAGTCATGGCTAGCCTGCATAGAGGGTAGGAGTGAGTCCTTCCCAGCTTGTTGATGTACCACATCACAGTGGTGTTGTCTGTTTTGATCAGGAGAACCCCTGGAGAGAGAAGGGGTTTGAAAGCTATCAAGGTGTGCTGCACAGCCATCATTTCTTTTAGACTGATGTGCAGAGGGATTTGCTGTGGGCTCCATTGGCCATTTATGCACCTGCCGTGCAGATGTGCACCCCAAGTGTACTCTGATGCATGGTGGGGGGTGAGGAGAAGGGCAGTCCTTTGTTCTGGGAGCATGCTGTTGTCCACCAAAGAAAATCCTTTCTGAGGCAAGGAATTATAGGTAGAAGAGTTTCCAGGTCTTGAGAGTGTTGACACCAAAGGCTCTTTAGGTACCACTGAAGTTTCCTCATATGCAGTCTGGCATATGGCATGAGTAGTATGCAAGATGCCATAAACCCCAGAGTTTGCAGGATCTTCCTTGCAGATAGCTGGGGTCTGGTGGCTAGTTGAGAGAAGTAGGCTGTCAGGAAAATTTGTTTCTCTGATGTAAGGTATGCCATCTGGGATGCTGTGTCCAGACTTGCTCCCAGGAAGATTATCCTTTGGGTTTGCACCTGTTTGGATTTATTTTCATTGATTGTGTACCTTAGGGAGGTTAGTAGGGTCTTTACAAATTCCAGGTGCTTGAGCAGCTTTTCCTGGCTGGCTGCCTGAATAAGGCAGTCATCTAAGTATGGGTAAATTTGAATATTTATTTGTCTGCAAAAGGCAATGGCCAGAGCCAAACATTTTGTGAAAACTCTAGTAGCAGTAGATAAGCCAAAGGGAAGCACAGAGAACTGAAAATGTTTAGATCCTGCCCTGAAGTGGAGATATGTTCTGCATGATTCCCAGATAGAAATGTGGAGGAGGCCTCTTTTAGATCTAGGGTGGCTAGCCAAGCATCCTTGGAGAACATGGGTAGCAGCTGCTGGAGGGTGAGCATTTTCAATTTTGGGATCACCAGGAAGGTGTTAAGAATGGACAGATCGAGGATGTGGCACCAGGTACCCTCTTTTCTGGGCACCAGAAAAAGTCTGGAGTAGAAGACTTGGCCTATCTGTTCTGCAGGAACGTGATCTACTGCCCTCATAGAGAGCAGGGAAAGGATTTGTTTTTGAACCTCTGCCCACTGATTTGGTGGTAGATATGGGAAACCTTTTTGAGTTGGAAGGGTGTGGAAGGAAAATTTGTATCCCTGAGACAGAATGTTCAGAACCCATTGGTCCTTGGTAATGGTGGCCCAGGAGCTTGAATGAAAGGAGAGTTTTCCTCCCAGGGGTAAGTGAAGGTGGGCAGAGAGGGGTGGGGGAGGTAATGAATCATTGTGAGTTATTTCCATAAGGGGGTGACTTAGAACTCCCTGGTTTTGAAGTGGAGGTAGTCCACTGCTTAGATCTCTGCATTCCCTGGGGCTGCTGACTGGTGGGGTCTGTTTCCTTGGGGCCCAGGCTGGGCCAGTTTAATAGGAGCAGGAAAGGACCAGTGCTTGGAGGGACAATGCCTGCTGAACCTAGGGGGCTGGACCTGGAAGAAATCCTTAACAGTTTGCATAGATTTTGCTTTTTCTTCCATCTTTTTTAACACCTCTTCTGCCTTAGTGCCAAATAATTTATCTTTGTGCAAGGGGGCATCCAACAATTTAGATTTGACATGGTCTGGCAGGGGTTATTCCTTAAGCCATGCATGTCTTGTAATGACAAAACCAGTGACTGCTGCGCTGCAAGAAGCTTCTATGGTGTCAAAACCACAGTGCAATGTGTGTTTAGTTACTTGACTTGCAGAATGCATTAAATCTTGTAAATCTTTAGATTCTGCCCAAGCAGGAAAGGAAGACATTTTTTGTTTAAGGAGTTCCAAGGTATATTGCTGAAATTTCAGCATGTGGAACTGACAATTTAGTGCCCTGATAGCAAGAGTAGCAGAGGTGTATACTTTTTTACCTCATCTGTCCAATGCTCGGGAATCCCTGTCTGAGGAGGTGGGATTCTTAGCAGAGGTTGCTTTAATCCCTTTAGGCCCTTGAGGAAATGACCTCAGGGTCAGCTGTTGGGTTTTTAAAAATATATTTGTGTGAGTCAAGGACTCTATAGTACCTGTCTGGTTTTCTGGGAACAGGAGGTAGGGCATTAGGATTCAAGCTGGATTTGTGGAAAACATCTTCCACAACATCTAGGACTGGGGGGGGGGGGTTGGCCAGTGGTATGTGTTGTGGAAGATCTAGGAATTCCCTGAGTCTCTTTTTAGACTGAGGGTAGTCCTGACTCTCCCATTGGAAATGCTCCCTTAAAGTATGCAGGGTTTTCCCAAAGGAAAAATCCTCTGGGGGACAGGCTGAAGGAATGGAGTCCTCTGCATCAGAATCCTCATAGGTGGAGGGGGTTGCATGTCTTCATAGTGAGATGCATCAGATTCATCTAACTCTTGTTCAGATAAAACTACAGGGGAAAGATTTCTTTTCCTTTTGGAGGGGGTAGCTTGGCTTCCTCTGATCATCATGATAAGGTCTTCCGCCATTTTAAGCATTTGAGAATGAGGCAAAGTAGCAGGTGCCTGAGAGTGAGTTGTCTGTTTCTTGGGTGTGGTAGGAACCCTGGGCCTTAGAAACTCAGTAATTTTTGAAAGAATGGTAGTTGCAAAAGAAGATGTCGGTTTGTGTCGAGATTTGGTACTGAGAAGGACTTCCTCAGAAGCCAGTGCCTGCTTAGTGGCTCCAGACCCAACCAAGGTAGAGACAACCACAGGATCCTTAATTGAAGAAGAGTTTTGTGGCATACCAGACTCTGAAATGATCTCAGCAGTGGCCTGCGAATCAACTGAAGTGGGCATCTCAATGAGTATCGGAGGACTGATGACTAGCTTAACGGAAGCATTGTTTGTAGGTTTGGACCTGTGTGGTCTGTCTCTGTCTTTATCTTTATGTTTTTTCAAAAGATCTGCTGTCGGATGGCTTACCAAAGCCATTTCAGAATTTGAGGAGTGTAAACAAAAATATCTGGCTACAATAAGGGCCCGACGATGGATAGTTCTGGCGTTGAACAAAGCACAGAAGTGACAACAGGGGACATTGTGGTCTGGGCCTAAGCAAGTGATGCAGTAAGAGTGGAAGTCTTGGTGTGGTATTTGCTTTCCACAGGTGAGACAATTATTAACATTTTCTGACTTTGGTTAGTGCAAGAAAAAAGGATCCCCAACAGGGTACATAGCTTTAGAAGACTTCAACTTCAATTTGGTAGACGAAAACTGAGGTAGCGTCCGACTGGCACTCATGCGAACTGCTTCTGCTTCGGGCTCCATGGCAAGAAAGACTGATGTATTGGCATTGGCTGCCTTACTTTATACTACTGATGACCTGACATCAGACCTCAAGCGACAGCAACCGACACAGAAATACTAAGTCTCTGGTATTTGAGCCGGCCGAGTGCTACCCTGGCAGGGATAACCCAAATGTGATGACTGCAACAGTGAAACACGAAGAACATCATCAGTCATCAAAATACAAAATCCATTAACATTGAACTAGCTGCTGGTGAATCATGGTTTTTGTCATTAGAGGATACAACTAACAGTACGGTCAAAGATGACATAGGGCCTAGTTGCATCCAAAATTCTACTAAAGATTTTACAGTATACAATTTTTCCACTTTCAGCAGCTCAATAGAACATGCTGATGTTCTAAGTAAGGGTTTGAGTTCTGCACCAGCCAGAAAATCCAATCTAGTTGAAACACTCATAAATTTTAAAATTATTTACTCGTCAATTAAATTTAGCCCTTTGGTTTAACTCAGCAGGTACTAACACTAAGGCTGACTTGAATACAGGTCTCAAGAAATCCAGTTCTTTCAGCCCGCCCTTAAATAATGGGCTAGTGCTGTTCAAAAAACTTTGTGAAAAGGAAATTTGGAAACTTTGTTTGAGGCCCCAAAACTCTAATGTAAATTATAAAGTTAACCTATCAGAGAATGAAGCAAAACTTTTTAATGATCTTTGTAACAACAAAACATTCAGAATAATGAAACCAGATAAAGGAGGGGGCATTGTCATCATGGATGTCGAGGATTATAACAATAAAATGTTCAAGCTCCTTTTTACTGTGTTTATACATAGATAAAGATGTTAATCTGTATAGATATTGATATATATGTAGATATTTATATATATGTAGTTATTTATATACATGTAGATATTGGTATATATAGGTAGTTATCGATATATGCATATATGCATTACACAGTATAAATCAATAAATTTACTTTAAAGGTTTTGCCAAGATATAATAACAATAATCAGTGTTGACAGTGTGGGTTTTATAGTATTTACCCCCACAGGTTCTCAGGCTCATAAGAGATTACTGTGCTAATGAAGGGCATTTTTAAGCTAGATATGATTCCCAACTGTATTTGACAGGTTATGATACAACTCATATTATGTGGGGGTATGAATTGGGTATGACCAGTTGATCATTTACAATCTTCCTCTTTCTAGTAGAGACATAGGTGACAGACTTGGGGTAAATTTACAATTACCCATCTACTTATCCAAGTTGTACTTGAATAAGTGCAGGAATGAACTCTGTATCACATGGATGGGAAGCCTGTTCTAGGGTTGGGGTAGTCTCTTTGACACATCCCTCTCCCTCTCACATGTCTTATTTACATTTCAGATGAGTTTCAGGTCTGTAGATTGATTGATTGTGCAACATGCCTATAACGGCTGGATCAGAGCTTTCTTTGAAGGCCAGGCATAGATCTTCCCTCAGCAGTCTGTAGGAGACTGAATACAAGGATAAGAGATCTGGGGTCATTTGAGTAGGACATGTTTTCTACACCATATATTCTTTGAGTGAGAAACCTCTGATGACACTCCTAGCTTATAAGTCATACAGTGTAGAATGATTTCTTTACTACAGTAGATGCATGTTGATCAAAGACCAAGTGGCTGTCTAACTTCATTTCCAAATCACTAACCAAAGAGTCAACTCTTAGGGGTGTATTATCAATTCAGAAATGTCTAGGGATGGTTGGCTTTCTGAAAGATACTATTACGCATCTTTTTGTATTCAGATTTAGACCATGACTCAGGTATGAGTTATTATATATGTCAGGCCTTCTTGGAAGTTGTTTGTGGTTTTTTTTTTAGGTTGTATGACTGCAAACTTGGTCAGCCAGAGGTCTTTGCCGTTGGCCTTGACTTCAAAGAAGTAGACACTAAAAAGGAACAGTGCCATCAACAAGCCCTGAAATCTCCTCTAGTGACTGGCCTTTTAGTGATGGCAGCCTCACCTATCCTGATTTGTTTTATCCTGTCTGTGAGCCACTTGGCTATCCTTTGGTTGTCAAAGGGGTTTATACCTAGTTTCATGAGGATGTCTACAATGTGTATTGTTTCAAGTGCTTTGCCCAGGTCAAGAATGGCAGTATGCTCCATTCTGCTCTTGTCCATTGTTTTGATGGCCTTCTTGAAAAAATCCCCAGGTTAAGTAAGAATGAACTGCCATTGATGAAACCAAACTGGGTTGGATCCAGTACTGAAGGTTCCTGTGTCATTGTTTTTCATGTATATGATTATTTTTTCCATGGCCTTACATATGAGACTAGACAGTGATTATGATTCAGTAGCTTCATGGATGGCCCACATTTATGCAAGGAGATTACAGTTTTAATCCTCCCTTCAAAATCAGTTTATTGACTAAGACTGAAAAGTGCTTCTTGTGGGCCCAATAGGCCAACTTTCATGATATTAAGGAAGCATCCTGAGATGTGTGGAGAGCACATCAAAGCCATGTTCCCTAATGATAGTTTGGGGAGCTGTGGTTGGGGTATTTCTCCAGAAGTGTTTGGAAGGGGAAACAGAGTAAAATTGGAGATGACTATCTATCACTAGATTTGCTATATCTTCCAGCTCAGTATAGGCGGCTCCATTTACAATTAGTTCAGCATATTGTTGTGCATTTCCTTTGAGGTTTTAGACACAGCTGAAGAATGCCTTGTGGTTGTCCTTAGCCTGGGAGGCTATATTTACCTCAAATATGGCTTTGGTAGACTTAATTAGGCCTCTGAGTTTTTTATTTACTTTGATGTGGGAGCTATTAAGTTGCTAGCCATTGCACATTCTGCTTTCAGCCATTAATTTCTTCCTTTTATTATGCAACCTATTGGTGGTGGGATTTCTTAGAGCTTGTCCTGTGCTTATTTCAGGTAGGTACATTTATAAGTTGTGCAATGTGGAATGGTTTCCTTACTACAGTAGACGTGTGATGGTCAAAGTCCAAGTTGCTGCCTACATTCTTTTGCAAATCACTGACCAAAGGGTTATATAATAAAAGGAATAAATTCATGCCAAAGGAAGAAAATGCAATGCCCAGCAAGGTAATAGCTCCCACATCAAAGTAAATAAAAAACATAAATATCCAGTTTCAAAATATTTAATCATATATACGCACACACACACGCTCACACACTCTCACACCAGCCTAGCCACCATCCCCCCTCCCCTCTCCAAAATAAGAAAGAAAATCTGGTTATATTCATATTGAGAAAAAATGCTTACCTTCAGTCTGGTAGTCAGCAATGCCCTGGCTGATTCACTTGCTGTGATTAATCCAGTTTTCTGGGTTCAGTTAAACAAACAAACAAACACAATTTCCACTGCAAAAACTCTCTACTGCATTGTACTACTGTTCAACTAGAAGGCAGCTGTTAATTTTAAAAATAAGTGCGGTTCTTTCTGGTCTTGTCTGTAGTTCCAGCCAGATTTCCTCTAATCCTGTACCACATTTTCTTGCATGGACACATGGATGCACACACACACACACACACACACACACACACACACACACACACACACACACACACACACACACACACACACACACACACGTCCCAGTACTTATCTATTTCTCTACAGTTACCACAAACACTGCTCAAACATTTCAGTATACATAATATTTTCACTTTAATTCTACAATGATTACAGATATTTGGATTTAATTTAAAACTTTTATTTCAATTTTATAGCACAGACACTGATAGACATTTGCTAAACAGAACAATACAGTGTCACAGTGAAAACAGACTTAGCATTAACAGTAAACGTCTCTGTCCTTGAAACTCACATTTATTGAAACGTTATTGACACTCGCAATCAAAGAAAATGGATCTGGCTAGTAGTGGCAGATAAAGTTTATCTTTGGGCTATTTTCAAACCTTAGGCCCCTTGCACACATCTTTAGTCATGCATATGTGCATATTTTCTTTGATTCACCTTACTAATTGTATTAAATTATGTTCCTTGTATAATACAGCGCCACTTGTTAGAGTGTGTTTTAAATGTGTGGTGTTTTGAACATTTTTCCAGAAAGCAATGAAACGAAATGTATTACCCAATAATTACAAACCTGTCTATGTCAGAACATTTCAACCATAAAAGGCCACTCAAAATTCTTTCTCCACCAATATCAGTCAATATGCACAATCCCTACAGAAGTAAAAGTGATCTGAATAATTCCACATTAAAGAGATCTATAACTAATGAAGAGGTTACTGCTAGTAAACAACTTTATATTTCAGTGTTTTATCTGCAAATTCAGTGCCTGCTGTCCTTGAAGAACAAATTGCCTGTGTTACATTACAAAAAAGGTAAGCTGGTAATATTGCCATAGGGAATGGATGGCAAACTGATAGTTTTATAGTTACTAGGCATCCCATTCCAAAGGAGGGCACAGTCAGGACTGCAGCACCCCCACCCCCCATAAAGTGCAACACAGTATCGACAATCTACCCACAGCTCTTTGCATCAAAAGCAAGCATACTATCTGTTATGCTTTGACCATTTGCTAAACAAAGCAGATGCAAACTGAAAACAGACACAGCATGAGCAGCAGTAAACTTCTCTTCCTTTGAAGCTCACAATTCCTTGAAAATGCACTGGAGCTTACAATCCCTTGCACACGCTCTGAAACTCACTTCCTTAAAAATGTACCAAAACTCATTTTTTACCTAGTTTGGTAGTTGGTATAGAGGATTAAGGCTCTTGTTTCCTTTAACCAAGGTACAGGGTTTGAGCCGGTGAAAATTTACTAATATGCATATTGTCAACTTTCCAGATTTTCTTAGAATCTCAAGATTTTTGCTTGACATTTTTAGTCTGTTCCTGATAAAATGTATGGTTTTCTAGTAAATCATGGGAATTGAAATTTCTAAATAAAGGCATACATTTGAGTTTCAGACTTCATATTGTTCAGAAAATGCATGCCAACACAAATCCTGTTATTCTAGCAACTCATTACATTTGTAAGAACAATATTTAAAACCTCTCCCTATTTTTGGACTTTTGTCCCCATATTATTTTAGGCTTTGTCCAAATTTGAAAGGTATGCTAACCTGTCTGTCATACACACACACACACACACACACACACACACACACACACACACACACACACACACACAATATCTAAAAGGTGCACAGCTTAAAACGTTGGAAAAGAAGAATGCAACAGGTGCATGTGTCAATGCACGCAGGGAATTACAACGTGGCTCTAGTTTTGGTCTAAGCTTCTAAGCTTTTCACCATTAAAACATGAAAAACTTTTTAAAGACAAGGATGTGCCCCCTTATTACTATTTGCACCTGGGGCAGACCAACCCCTCCACCCGCACATTAGTGCACCTCTGATCTAGTATTCAATTGCCTAGAGGAGGCAGGTGCAGACATCTATGGCAAAACATAGTAGTCTGTTAACCATATTGTTCCAGACTGACAAATATTGTACCCCCTTTGGATGATGCCAAAAACTAAACCAATTATTAAACATCAATTATGTTTTGCTCATATTGTGGCATCATCCCTAGAGAACGTAGAATGCTGCTCAGTTCTAGGCTCAGACTTGCCTGGTCACGTATTCTGAGAGCTCCATCACATCTCTCTTCATACAGATCATGGAGGCACATCTCAAATTGTTTAATCCCATGTGGAGTATAACTGAGTCATACTGGAACTTGTGGTTCAATGACATGAGTGCATCTGTAATCTGGCAGATAATGGCTCCTGATAGGCAGGTGACCATAACCTTCTCCTTGCTTAAGCTTGGTGAGTGGGACATCAGTCTGCTCACAACAGGCTCTCCTGTGACCAAAATGTTGGATTTTATGGTGGTCTGCTTCATGGGCTAAGAAACAGAGGTACTGTTGGTTGATCTGAATGTGTCATGGTGGGTGTTGCTTTGGTATTGTGTTTTTGAGGTCATTGAGGGTATTTTCTATCATTTCTGCATCTGGAAGGCCTTTAAGGTTTTGGTTTGCACAGATTACTTTTATGTGCATTAACATATATGTGGGTCTATGTTTCTGTCCTGTAGTGTTTGTGGCAAGTGTTATGTAGTGTGCATTTCTGACAACCTGTTTGATATTTGTAATGGCTGCATGTGACAGCCTTGTCTCTACATGCTATATCAGATTGTTTGAGAATTAGATGGTGGCTAGTAAACATGAAACAATTTCTCCATTGACTCAAGATGCCCATTTCTACCAAAATGACTACAGAGACAGTAGGAAACTGTAGATTCATGGTTTCAGGTACATACATACATATATATATATATATATATATATATATATATATATATATATATATACTGACACCCATTTGGCCGACACCTAATTGACCTAAATTTCATTTGACTGACGACTCATTTCACTGACTCCCATTTCAGCAACATGTAAGACATAGACTTGTTGTGGATTTTCCTTCATCTGTGACTTGTTTGTGATAAAAAAAATTACCGTAACTTATAGAGCTGACTGTTAGAATTCCGATAATCATGTAGAAAGTAGTGTTGTAGTGCTTCTGAATGTGGGTTTTTCTATTTACATTTTATGGGAAGTATCTAAAGTAATTCTGCAAATGTTTTGTGCATTCCCAGCATTAGTGGCAGCATGTAGAGTATGTAAGGCAAGTTAAACGTATATGCCCTTTTCCCCACTGTAGTGCGATCCTGGAATTAGTATATATTATTAGAGGGGCATAGCCCCCCCACATTGGGCGGTGTGGTGGGCATAGCCCCCAACCTAGTTTGGTTGTACATTGTCCTGTTTCTGTTAAGAGGGTTAGTAAGTAGTTTTTAAGTCTGGAAAGGGTAGTTATTGGTATTCTAAGTGTGCTTGTCTATGGTTTAAGATTTAGTATGCTGAAATTCAGCACTGTAAGCTGTCAGTGAAATGGGAGTCAGTCAAATTAGTTATCATTCAAATGAAATTTAGGTTAATTGGGTGTCGGTCAAATGGGTGTCAGTCAAATGAGTTTTAGGTCAAGTGAAGTACATCCATATACACTGGGTTATGAGGGGAGTTATAATAAGGGATTTAATGTTCCTGTTTGTGTAAACACTGTATGGGAGATCAGAGCAATGCTCTCCTTCATGCAAACCCAGTGTGTGTTAAGCAACACTGTGCTGAGGAACACTCAGGGATAATTTTATAGGAAATTTGAAATGCTAAATCCTGCATCTATACAGAGAACTACTGACTGCTGCTGAATAATAAGCAGTGTTGAGCAAACATGATGACTATATGCGGGAAGAGAAACTAAGCAAATAAAATAGCCTACTGTTCATTCAAAAAACACATGTAATACTTTCCTCCGTGATTCCAAAGCCCAGAACAGACCAGTCTAATGTGTACTACCACTAGAGTGCAGGCCTAAAATTTCTTAATGTAAACTCAGACAATAGTGAGCTCAAAGTGCAGAAACTACAGAACAAGCAACAAATTAAAAAGCAAACACTTCCTTGAAAAAAATGGCTACAATGCAGAAAAAGAGCAGTTAAGATCAATACATCCAGAACTACAATAAATAATTCAGCAATATAACAGCAGGTTTAAGAAAACTGCTAACATCAGTGTGTAGTACTTATCTGTGCTAAGATGGCACTAGACTGAAGCAAAGTACTCAGTAGTCAATGATGATGACTTTATACAGGTAGAGAAACTGACCAAACAGACAATAATAGCCATCCGGCCAATCATCAAAACACACTTGAAGCTTTTGTCTGTGATTCCCTAGCTCATAACGCATCAGGCTACGTATCGCTGCCACTGCAGTGCAGACCTAACCCTTCTTAATTAATTTATTTATTTATTTTACATTTGTTGACCGGGTATGTCCAACTGAGTTGATGAGCCCTTAGTGGAGGCCTGGGGAGAAAAGCTCCATATATTAGACAGTTATCAGATAACTAAACAGTTAATTAAAAAGACAGGACATAATTCATACAATGCATCAAGGAAAACATTTAGAAGTGAGTTCAATAAGAATGAGATGTAAATTAATTATGAAATTACATGATGCATTAGAGATCAATTTTACAGATTGTAGTTAAGGATTAACATGGACCATTGAATGATTTTCACAAAGGCATTGGGGGGTAGGTTAAGAAAACAGTTTAAGGATCCTATTAGGACAGGTGGACAGTGTGAATTGTGGGAGGGAAAGAGGAGAGCAGGAGGTGGGCTTTCTTAGGTAAGGGGGAGCAGTTCAAGGGGGGTAAGTACAGTGGCAGGTCCAATGACATTTAAAATATTCTTTGATGGCAGCCTTAAACTGTTTAGGATGAGTGAGAGTCCTGACTTCAAGAGGGAGTTTATTCCAAACAATAGAAAGATGGAAGCTATATATGCTGCATCCGAATTTGGTCTTGGGTTTACTGATATTTAGTAGGTCTTGGGTAGAGCTCCTTAGGGGTCTAGTAGGAGAATAGTGGGAGATGAGGGAGGATAGGACTGGGCAGAAGGAGGGCTGGAATAAGATAGAGTGGATGATCTGGAGATGAGAGAGGAGAACTAGATGGGGTAGCTCGAGCCAGTTTCGCCTCACAGTAAGACGTTGTCCTGTTCAATTCTCAGCTAGAGCGTCTTCTGTGTGGAGACATACGTGAATGGGCGTACCTTCATTGAAGGTTGTGCATCAGAGCTGGCAACCCGGCACATAAAAATCTACTGCTAATCATTAGCGGACTGGAGTTCCGCTGTGGCGACCCCTAACCGGGAAAAGCCAAAGGACACAACAACAACAAGAGAGACAGTGATGGGATTTGTAAGGTTGTTGGGTGGCAGACCTAGCTATTTTATTATAGTTAGACTCTAGTTTTGATAGTAGAGAGGAGCTGAGATTTGTGAGAATTTGGGAGCTATACATTAGACTAGATAGGAGGTAAGTGTGGGAGAGAGTGAGCCTGGCGTCTGTGGTCAGGAACTTCTTGTTTCTGTACAGGAGTCCTAATTTCTGATAGGTTTTTCTGATGCAGTTATTTATATGTAGGTCAAATTGAAGTTGATTGTTAATAATGACGCCAAGGAGCTTTGTACTGGATTCCACTTCAATGATGGTATTAAGTGATAGTATGTTGAAGGAGGGTTTAATATGGTTAACATTTTAGGGAGAAAGAGTAACAGCTTTTTTTTTTTGGGTTGAGGATGAGCAGGTTATTGGTGAGCCAGGTTTCAAATGAGTTGAAGGATTGCTGGGTAGCAGATAAGAGCTCAGAGGGAGAGCTGGCAATGGTGATGACTGCAGAGTCATCAGCATATTGAACTAGGGAAGACTGAGGACAAGAAATATGGAGTAGATTTGTAAAGATATTGAAAAGTAGTAGCTCTAGAATAGATCCTTGGGGAACACCCATTCCGACTGGGAGAGGAAGGGATAGGGCAAAGTGCCATCAGTGAGGTAGCTGGAGAATCATGCAGCAGTATCAGAGGAGAAATTAAGGTTAGTCCGTTTTTCCAGTAGAAGAGAGCGGGAGACAATGTCAAAATCCTTTGAGAGGTCTAAGAATAAGCAAGAAATGAGTTTATGGTTGTCTCTGGCTAGTGAAATTGTGTTAAGGAAGGATAATAGGGCTGTGGTAGTGCTATGTTTAGGTCAGAAACCATGCTGAGTGGGTGTGAAGAGATTATTCTGTATAAGGTATTCCATGACTTGTTTGTGAACACATTTATCCAGAACTTTAGAGAGAGGATAGCGATAGGTCTTAAATTCGTGATTTCTGAGGAGTTACCACCTATGTGAATAGGTAGTGTGTAGAATTGTTTCCATATAGAAGGGACTTTTGATTCAGAGATGGAGCGATTGATTAGGATAAAGACAGGGAGAGTAAGAGAGTCAGCTGCTATTTGAAGGAAATATGAGAGGATGCTATTAGCTGATATTGAGCATGGTTTAAGTTTGGAGAGTAGAGATTTGATATAGCTGGCAGATACTGGTTTGAGGGAAAAGGTAGGGGCAGAGTTAGTAGATACAGCAGGATCTGAGGAGTTTGGGAAGTTAGAATTAGAGGAGTAAGGCTTAGGGTTGAGAAGTTTGGCTATGGATTCAATAAAGTAGGTGTTAAAGGTATTGGCTGTGTTGTCAGAAGTTTTGTCTGGAAAGGGATTGGGTGAGCTTGGATTACCTGGGTGTAGAATTTGAATTATAGCATTCCAGATTTTTTTTTATCTGATTTTAATGCTATTGGAGGATTGAAATATAAGTTTTTTTTGTCTTTATTAATGAGTTTTTTTGTCTAATTTCTGAGTTCATTGTATCCTTGCTGGTTTGCAGGGAGCTTTGTCTGTTTCCATTTCATCCAGGCCCTGTCTCTTGCTTTCATTAGGGTACAAGTAGTTTTGGAAAGCCACGGAGATATGTTAGATTTTATGCGTACTTTGCGGGGAGGAGCTAGTGAATTTAGGGTACTAAGAAAAGTAGAGTTGAAAGTTTGGACTGCTTCATCAAGTGGGAGTAGGGTGAGGAAATTCCAGTAAACTCTAGTGAGGAGGGTTTTAAAAGTTTCTGGGTTGAAGGTAGCTAGTTTGTGTCAGGTAATAAATCTATGTGGTTCAGGGAAATGTGGAGCATATCTGAGCAACTTTATTGGGGAGTGATCACTCAGTGTGTTTGGTAGTGTTTCTGTGTTATAGTATTTGGATGGATTGGAGAATAGAATCCAGTCTAGAAGAGTACAGGGTGTGTGTGAGTTATTAGTATGGGTTGGTTGGGTGATTTGTTGTTTAAAGCCATATAGGGTGATGTGATGTGGAGAGTTAGGATTACTGAGAGTCAACCAGTTAATATTTACATCTGCAAGAAGGATGGTTTCATTGGGAATGTGATGAGAAAAATATGAGAGAATGGTTTCCAACAGAGAAATGTTATTTCCTGGTGGAATGTAGATGGCTGCTACTGTGATGGTGGTGTATGTAGTCATTGAGTTTAAGGTTAGCTGTCAGTAATTCAGTAGGTGGAAATAGTGGGATTGATTGCATGGGACTTGAGAGTGTGAGGTTGTGTGAGTAGATAATGGCAACACCACCACCTTGTTTTGGTAATCAAAGCTGAGAATATTATATTCAGGGGGGAGAATGTCTTTGTCTTGGTTTTGGGGTTTTAGCCAAGTTTCTGTTAGGGAAATGATATCTGGAGTGTGGTGAGATATCCATGCATGAAGTTGGCTGACTTTGTTTAGAACACTGCGGGTGTTGATTGAGTAAAAGGACATATATTTGTTTGGAGTGGATGGGTGGCCTGGGTTTGGGGAGGTATTGTTACTGGTAGTATGGGTTGGGGTAGATCCTGGGTTAGGATGTATGTCTCCTGATAGAAGCAGGATTTTTGGGTGGTAGTGGGAGTCAAATTTAAGTGGGTAGTATATATGATATTTTGTCTTATTTCTAGGAGTTCTGGAGTGGGATGGAGGAATTTTTATTTTAGGACATTGGGTATTCGTAGGAAGGATGGATGGGGAGATAGCTACTGACAGCTTGGGAGAGGGGAAGCTATTGGTGTGAGGATAGTTAGAATTATGGAATGGAGGTAAATGTGTGGTAACTGATGTGAGAGTGTGAAGGAGAAATAGTGGAGGTAAGAGTAGAATTGAGATGATTGAGATATTCATGGTTAATTAGAAAAAAAAATTATGTTGGAGTAGTAGGTGGGTGGAGATAAAAATAATGAAGAGTTGTTGTTTGATATGGAAATCGAGTAGGAGGAAAAAGTAATTATGTGTAGGAGTGAGGAGTTAAGATAATTCATAGATAGTAGGAGTGGCTTGGGGAGGGTAGTTTGTGATGCAGACAGTAGGGGAGAAGAAAGGTTTAGGAATATGGTAGGAAGACAGGAAGGGATGGGGTTTCAGAGGTGGTTAGATGAGATGGCTAGGTATAAAGGAAATGGTATGGGGGTGGGTGGGAATGGGGGTGGGATGTGAGCGAAGTGAGCCCAAGCATAGCAAGGGCGAACGGAGTGGTGCTACACCTGGAATGGAGGACAGCAGACATAACAAAAAAAAAACAATCAGTACATTGAACCAAAACTGCAGGGGAAGAGTGTAAAAACAGACTGTGTGTGTGTGAGGAGAAAGTAAAGGTCTAAGTGGGTTGGGACTATTTAAACAGGGAGCTTTAGAGACGGGGCAAGAGAAATTCAGTGTAGTTATGCCAAGGGGCTTTAAGAATAACAGTTACATGGGAGTCTGGATTAGGTAAGATTAGAGGGAACAACAGGGCCGAAAGAGGTAGCTGGCATTTGTAATAACGTGCTCACCCCAGGGAGTATATCCCGAGCATGCAAGTAGTTAATTTAGCAATACAGTGAGTTTGACAAATATCTAGGTTTACTTTAAAGTTACATGGTATTTAACTGCATAATATATACTACATAATATAAAATCACAGTGGAGAAACTACAAAATAAGCAACAAATTAACCAGCAAACACTTCTCTGAAGAACATTGCTACAGTGCAGAAAACTAGCAGTTGCAATCAGTAAAATACAGTGGTACTTTACAATGATAACATGCTGAACTACAATAAATAATTTGGCAGTATAGCAGCAGCATGCTTAAATAAAGAAGAAAAGTGCAAAATATCAGTCTACAGTAGTTATCTGTAGTAGGATGGCACTGGATTGAAGTGAAACATTCAGCAGTCAGTGGTAAAACAACAAAATCATCCACTGGCTAGGAGAACAAAGAATACAGCGATAACCATTCAATGAATTTATTAATCGCTTTCATCTGTAACATCAGAATAAATCAAAAGTAACATAGCTACCACTGTATAATACACAAAGACCATTTCAATTATTAGGTTCATAGGTTAGATTTAGGTTAATAGGTTAGAACTAGGCTAACTGCCCTTGTGAGCCATTTCAAGCCTATCCAATTACCCCATGTGAGAATCAAACCCTGCACCTTGTGTCTATAAGGTAAACACCGTAACCATTATGCCATCCTACATCACTAGAAAACTTGTCAGCCTGCATTCTTAACTGCCACAGAGTTACTTTTTAGCAGCTGTTTCTAAAAATCAACCCTCTCTATAATCCACAGGCATATACTCCAGAACAGATAAATAAAACTTTTTAAAGGCGTCACAAGTTAAAGTTTGCTTAAAGAAGGCATTATTGCCATCCTTAACTTAAATGGCATATAAATGTTCCTTGATTCTTTTGGATAATTTTCTTGTAGTCATGCCATTGTAAAAAGAATCACAGTAAGAACAGATCACAATGTGAATTAAATTAGTGGAATTACAATCATAACGTGTATTGATTTTAATGCTTTGTTCCATATGTTCTAAAATGATTAACAGGACTTTCCAAAATGAAGTTACAGGCACTGCAAAAAACACACTTAAACATGCCATTACTTTTTTTAGTGTATAGCAAAGGCTTCCTGGTGTTCTTATTTTCAAAAAATTGCTTACTAGACCTAGATTTTTACAAACAAATTTTGGAGAAGGATCAACAGCCTTAAATACTTCAGGGTTCCCATAAAAATATTCCAATTATGGCTAATAATATTTCTAATATAAAATACAAACACAGATTTTAAAAGGCAAATATATGTCATATAGATAAATCAAAATGCACAAATAAGCAAAAATAAAAGAACTTTTACCTATTTTATAATATTATTACGTAGCTTCACTAGCACAGGTTTCAAGCTGACTGTACTATTTAAACCAGGATAAGAGTCAGCAGCTAGTCTCAAGATCCATTCAAATTCTTTTAACTCAAGGTTATTATTAATATCACCACCCCTTGCATTTGAACATAATACATCAATCACTCTAAACTTAAAAGTGTGTGTATCACCACAAGTACTAATGTGTTTATATAGTGCATTCTTGTCACAATGTCTCCTAATTTCAGAATTGTGATCAATAATATGTTCTTTTAACATTTTAATATTTCTAATATTACTGTCATCTACTGTCATTTGCATTTAGTGTTACTACTAACTTCACTACCCTTAGGTATACCTCCCACCTGAATAGGAATAAAGCTATCCTTCTTGCATTTAATTTATTCAGCACTTTTTCCAACAAATAAAGATCATAACCCCTACAACAAAACTTGCCAAGGATCTCATTAATTTCTTTTTTAAAAATATATTATAATCAGTGGTAAGTCTGGAAGCCTAACCATTTGGCTCCTGTGAATAGTCTTTTTCATTAATCATTTGGTCCCTGGGATATTCTTTTTTATGTAAGTAGGGTGGGTGCTCACATAGTGTAAATTGTTGTTAGAGAAACAAGGTTTCCTAAAAAATCTACTGGAAAAAAAACTCATTTGTCAATCAAATAACACATCTAAGTAGGGTACACTATTCCCCATGAGACCAAGAACAGGTCTATGTTTGGCTACCAAAGTTAAAAAAAAGTAAACCACAAAACACCAAAAAGTAAACAATGAATGCATTCAGCACCATCCCACATTCAGGTGCCATAGACAGTCTCTTCCAATTAAATATAAATCCCTATATAACTCATTGGATAGCTAAATGGCTCACAAACAGAATCCAGAAAATTAAGATGGGAGGATCTACATCCTCCAAAGGAGCAGTCAGTAGCTGTGTACCTTGGGGTTCAGTCCTTGGGCCACTCCCCGTTATCATTTACTTCTCAGACATCAAAGCAAATGTTAAGGATTTATGTCTGACTAAGTTTGGCAATTATTGTAAACTTGGTGCATCATTATCCCTGCAGAAGACACTATGGTTCTCCAAGAAGGCCATTCCTAAACATGTAGCTGGTGTTAAAATCATGGACTAAAACTAAAGGCCAAAAAATATATAATAATATCCTTAATCAAGAATGACTTCCATTGTAACCATCACGTTGGCAACACCCTCCTGAAAGCTGATCCTGTAGTCAGGGATCTTGGAACCTATCTATGCAGTCAGCTACCCTTTGATCACCTTCTATACACTATTATAAAGAAGTCATTTTTCATTGCACAGCTTATATCTAAAGGTATGGCATCCAGGTCCAAAGATCTATTCATTCCATAGTACTTAGTTCTCATTAGGCTGGTCATTGAATATAATGCCTCTTTCTTTATGTACATGCCCAAACAACTGGAAAGACCATAGCACATTTCTCACTAAAAAAAATCAATGGACTCAATCATAAAACCCATGAAGACTATCTTAACCTTTTGTGACGTTTCTCTATATCATACAGGTTGCTAAAGAGGCAACCTCTGCTTTGTGTTTTGATCCTCAAAAGAACTCTATTCTTTCTGATCTCTTACACGCTCACAAGTCCAATGGTAGTGTGAATGCCCACTCAAGGGATCTAGTCATCTTTTGAAATATAAATAGGAACCTCCTTACACTTCGCATAAAGCGAAGTACTTCTTTTACCCTAATGAAAAATAATTTGGATGAATGGATGGGGAAGCAAAGATTCATTACAAGTTAGCAGCCATGCCCCTCATGGATAGGAGAAAGAAGTTAATGCCCCAAAATATCCTTGTACTGCCTGCCTCTAGGTTACTTATACAGTGAACATAAGGACCAAAATACTACCATGTAATGTAAGGGTAAGCTTCTTAAGATCCACACAGATCAACAGCCTAGTAAGTACCTATAAACCTATGAGACCAAGAATAATGAAGCACTGCTAATTTCTATGCCTAAATATGTCCAAGTCCATCATTTATTTTGCTCAGGAGCTGTTAATTTCTATGCCTAAGTATGTCCAAGTCCATCATTTATTTTGCTCAGGAGCTGTTAATTTCTATGCGTAACTATGTCCAAGTCCATCATTTATTTTGCTCAGGAGCTGTTAATTTCTATGCGTAAATATAGGTTCATAGGTTCATACTAGGCTATCTGCCCGAGGGCATTTACAAGCCTAGCCCATTGTTTTGTGGCTTACGCCACCCCTTTAGTATGGGGAACTATACCCATTATTTTGCTGTGCCTCTGTCGAGCAGTGACACTGAGGTAATCCCTGGGGTATATCTGCGATCTCCCATCCATTGGTCAAGATTTCTCTTGAACAAGGCCAGCAAGGTGCTCTGCCTCACATATACCGGGATTTTGTTCCACAGCATAGGGAGTCTTTGGGTGATGAATCTATCCCTCCAGCACGTCCTATTAATAGCCGTGTTGAGGTTTAAGTCTCCGCCCTTGTGGCTCTGATGGATCTAGATTTTTGAGGTGAAGCATATTCATCAAATCTGGGTTTGACATGGCCTTGTATGTTAGGCAAAGGTCACCTCTGAGCAAGCGTGCGACTGAATAGAGCTGGAGTTCTTTCAGTCGGGCAGCATAGGACAGATTTTTGAGACCCTTTATCCTTTTGGTGAGGAACTTTTGTGGCCTCTCCAGCTGCTGCAAGTGTCAGGTCAGATACATTCCGAATGGGGCATTGTACTCAATCATTGGTCTGATGAGTGATGAGTAGAGGGAGACAATGACCTCCCTTGATCTAGATGAGAATCCCTTCATGATAAAGTGGGCAATGTAGAAGGTCTTCCTAACTACTTTAGCTACATGGGTGTCGAATGACAGACTACTATCAACCTGGGTCCCCAGGTCCCTGATAACTTCTTCTGTGCTCAGTGGATTGCCACCTATTTGGTAGCTAGGGGTAACCTTGTTTTTCCCGAAGGGTATGACTATGCATTTTTTGGCATTTAACTTTAGGCCATGGCTCTGGCATCAGTTATCCGTTTCTGTGAGACCCTTCTGAAGGATATCTGTGTCAGATGTATTTTCTACTATGGCGCCCAGTTTGCAGTCATCTGCAAACTTTGTCAGCCATAACCCTCCTGTGTTTGCTTGTACTGGAGAAGTAGATGCCAAACAAGAGTGGGCCCAGGACTGAGCCCTGTGGGACACCACTTGTGACAGGCTTTGAGTCTGACATGGCGCCAGCAACTCTGACCCTGTGGGTTCTGTCACTCAGCCAGTTTGCAACCCATCTTGTGATGTATGGGTTAATATTTAAGCTGATGAGTTTTTCAATGATACCCGAGTGGGGTATTGTATCAAGGCCTTCGCCAGATCGAGGTAGGCTGTATGGACTGCCTTTCCCTCATCAATGGCTTTGGTGACTGTTTGAAAAAGTCAACCAAGTTTAAAAGGCATGATCTGCCTTTGACAAAGCCAAACTGGGTTGGATCCAAAGTCTGCAAATTCCCTATGTCTTTATTTATGAGGTCCATTATGATCCTCTCCATGGCTTTGCAGATAAGGCTTGTCAAGCTAATGGGCGGTAATTTCCAGGGTCGGTGGAGGCACCGCCTTTGTGAAGTGGGACCACAGTTGCAGTGCGCCACTCCTGGGTACGTATCCAGAGGTAAGACTTTGATTAAACAGCTGTCCTAGCTGTGGGTTTAATTCCTCATTGAGTTCGTGGAGCACACAGCCGGGGACACCATCAGGTCCCATGGATGCTGTGTTTTTTGCTTTGGAGTGAGCAGTTCTAACTTGAGCGTTGGAGATGTTTGGATGGCTGCATTCGTTTGGTATAGTTATCTCTCCTTTTGGGGGGGGGAGAAGTTTGCACTGAACCTGTCAGCCAGTATGTTGGCAATGTCCGTAGGATCAGTAATCTTCACATCATTTTGAACTAGTTCTGAGCATATCTGGGAGTTTCCTCCCAGGTTTCTAACATAGTTAAAGAAGGCCTTATGATTGTCTTTTGAGTCTTAAGCTATATTTCTCTCAAAATTTGCTTTGGATGATTTTATGAGAGCTCTTAGTTTTTTACTTATAGTGATCAAGGGTGTCTTACCTTTTAAGGATTTTGCTCTATCTTGTAGTAGCTTCCTCCTTTTGTTGTAGAGTTTGTTTATGGCTGGGGTCCACCAGACTGGACGCTTGCCTTTGGTACAAAGAGTCTTTGCTTTGTTTGGGATTACCTTATCCATGCAGTCCTGCAGGTGCTGGTAGAAGGCAATTGTAAGTGATTCAGCGGCTTGTGTACTGTTTTCCGCCTGCTCGGGGGCCTTAAAGGAGACCACACTAGTCTTTAGAAGTGTGAAGTCGGCTTTCGAGAAGTTCTTTACTGTGGTCTTTTTTATTTCAGGTGGGGGTGGGATGAGGACCTCCAGCGAGATTAGTTTGTGATCTGATCTCACCAGTGAGGGGTATACTTCTGGTGTTGAACATGTGCAAGTCCATCATTTATTTTGCTCAGGAAACTTTGTAGCCTTTTGCTGAACAAAGTATTTTGTTAAGAAATCAAAAATAAGGATATGGTAATCAATGACTGGCAATCCAGTGATGTATAAGAGGAAAAGTAACCCCCCCCCCCAAGACTGACTGGATACTAACCCTTACTTTCAGGTCAAGTAAACAACACTGAATGCTTTCCTTACTACTATGGTGACCTGCAGATGAAAGAAAAATATTTTTTCTAGGAGTGCAGCAAGTATTTTTTAATGATATCCAGAATGATTTGCTTTACTTTAGTATAAGTGAGAAGAGTTGTTTCCCAAAGGATATTTAAACAAGTCAGACTATACTGCTTGCAGAATTTCCTGATTTACTAAAATAAAATTTAAAGAGAAGACATTAACTGCTAATGAAATCAGTAGTAGTTGTCGTAAAAGAAAAAAAAAGAAAAAGGTCTACTATTGTTAATATATACATAGTTTCATGGGCAGTATAATATTTAGGAAAGTACTTTTGGTTTCATTTCACTTGTTTTATAAATTATTTAATTGAAGATAACTTTTGGGGAACATAGCTGAAGGCCTGCTTTAATGAATACAGCTAATAACTAGTGAATACAGCTAATAACTCTGTTTGCAATGGGTGATTGGTTTTCTTATAGCTAAAACAGTGTACACCTATATCTTTAATTCTGTGAAACAGAACTTTTTTATCCTATAAGTTAAAACTAATATCCACAGATGGTTCACTGGTCATTCAGAATGCACTGTTCATGATTTCCTTTTCACAGCATTGACTCTCTCTACTCGCATGCTGATGTGATTTCAAAGATAATCATCTGTCAGATGAGTGCTTTTCTTACACAATAAAAGTCTCTCTAGATTGTTAATCAAAGGCTTCTAGCCCTAAATAAGCATACTTCTAGAAAAAAGTGTCATCATTATTGAGTATCTAATATTGTAATCAGTAAAGGCTCACATCTAAAAGTCACCAATGACCTTTTAAAAAAGCTGTGATTACGTATTTCTATATCCAAGTATAAAATAGTAGCAGCGCAAATGCAGATTTTGTATTTGTAAACTAAGATTGTAATGATGATGTTTAAAATTCTTTACTGAATCTTGTATCTTAATTTTCATTTAAAATAGTCAAACATTTTGAATGTTTTTTAATGCATTCATATTTCTTTACTCAACATCAAAACACATCTGTGATGCTCATTTTTCAGAGCCATGGAAATCTCTGAGCAAACTCCTACTCCATTTCGGAGAAATATGGTGACTGATGAAGCAGAGTGCACGCACTAATAGTAAATCTTACATTTATTTGACACATAAGTACATCCAGCCAGGATAAAACTTGCCACATGTTGAGATCTTTTATCCTCTGATGCAGTACTGTACAGTTTCATGCCAATCAGGTGAACAGCTTTGAGTCATTAAGGTGAACAATTCTGAGTTCAACACAGAAATGACAGTTCATCGTTTTATACAGGGATATGACAAGGGCCCTGGGATGAAAATTCGGCTTTTTTCTTTTGGAAAATAGCTTCCTGTTGGCTGTAAGCGTATCACCTGGATATGTGGCTGTTACAGATTCTATTACTGCTTCTCACACACTGCAGGATAGATTTTCTCAACTAACAAGCAAGCCTCACTTGTCTCTCTTTTTGCGTTTTACAGAACTGATGCCTCCAGTTTTAACATTTTATTTCCTCTAGAGAAATAAGAGACTGAAGAAGTGTCAGTTGTCCAGAATGCTTGTTTCATGTACCTATCCTGTTTAGTACATTGTATCATTTCATGGGTATTAGTCAAAAAATGTCACCAAGCTCCAGAGCTACCCTTATCTGTATAATGGCCTGAGGCATATGTCTGTGTACCGGCAGAAGACAGAGCAATATTTTATTGTTTTTCAAAAAATCTATCTCTTTAGAGATATTCTAATTTGACAGTCTGTTAACGGGTTCATTACATTTCAACAAGCATGATTTCTGTACCGTTAAGGCTTGTTCTGATTTCTATTTTTGGTTTATATTTTTGTTGTATCATTATTAAATGCTGCTATACTCCCATTAAATCGAAGCATGTTACACAGACTATTGTTCTTTTTAATGTTAATTCATCCAAGAGTAATAGTGAGCTGTTTTTTTCTTCCTCAGTCATACTTCTGTCCTTATTTAGACATGAAAAAGTTGGCAAGCCTCGTCAGCATTACTGCTGAACAACTGTACATGTGCTATATAAAGCTGTCGGACATGAGTTCAATACTAGCTTATTTCCAGAAACACTGAATATCTTACAGGGAAGTCTGCTTTCAGTGACAAACCAGTACTGAAAGACAGCATCACCAGGGACTTTCAACATTTCAGGAACAAGTTCTTCAGCCATGCACGATCCTATTAATTAGAGTAGAATTTCACCTGATCTTAGAGCATATGGCACAGTTCCCCTAAATCTCCAGGAGAAGAGATAAAATATCTCTGCCACAGATCACATGACAAATGGTTTTGACAGTTTCACTATCTGCATACTTATTGTCATGACTTTGTACAAATATTTCTGATGCCATTTACCTCCTAGCAAAGTTCAACAAATTCCTGCTTCAGAATGCATGCATCCTAGAACATAAACTTAAAAATATGTTCTTCCTGAGCATACCTCTGAAATCCTAATAAGTTTAGAACACATTCTGCACGCTTCCTTTCAGCAGGCAAGGTTTTGATACATAGTATAAGTACAAATAATTTAAACACATATTCTTCTGCACTGAAATAACACAAAGTTATATCTAAGTGTTCATAATATAAAACATTATTGTCTCCCTTCTGTAAATAACTATTATGTGGAATTTTTTTCTTCTTGTCCTCTGTGTAAATGGGCTATTCCCAACAATAGCTAGCATAGTTAATAAATTATACATACATAAATACATACATACATAAATACATACATGCATGCATAAATCAATACATCAAAATGAAAAGAAATCAAATAAAAAAAAAAACACCTCTCATCCCATACAGGTAAGATGCCACATAAAATATACTACATATGCATGTAATGAGCAATGAAAGCCAAAATGTTTACATATGGCTAATTAATACTTTAATTGCTTTATACCTTCAAGATGAATAACTTTGAAATACCCTTGCGCTACTTCTTTCTGCATGCACTGATCAGAAAAAATGCATCCATGTACATACCTTTCCATACAATAAGTCTCTCAGTATCTCAGCACTCAAGATTTAAGATTAGATTTCTCGACTTTGGATGAAAGGTGTAAGAATTCCAGCTCTCAGTCTCGGTATGAAGTAGATAAAGCTTGGTAACTGCTTCTCTAAGACTCATCTGAGAAACTAAGTGGGCAGTGCAGAAATTAGTACGCACAGCCCTCAAAAGTGAGGGTGTTCCTGAACTTTAAGCATAGCAACCAAGGAATGCAGAGCCCTTTGGTGTAGTTAGTAAGCCTTAACTCATTCTCTGTGCCTGCTTATAGAAATTCTGACACCACAGATCTGCCTCAGGTGCTGGAAGCCTGTCTCGTGAATTAATTAGGTGACTAATGAGCTGACTGTTGCACCTATTATTTGAAACAAAGATACAGTGAATATTTAAGAAACTTAGATTAAGGCTTTCTTTTAAAGTAGAGACAAGCTTATTAACTGCACAATGTACAAAGAATGTTGTCAAGGAAAATAAATTATCACCATTCATCAGGCAATTCCCCTAGATTACTTTGCATTAATTTCCTTTCATTGCTGGTGTCCAGGGTATCTACATTTACAAAAGGCAATGTTCTTCTGAAAGGCATACATGCTAGAATTCATAAAAGTGATTTTTACCCCTGGTATGAAGGTTTTCAGCATACCTCTTAACACCTTAGCATTAAAATCATAGCAGTTTTTTTCCCCAAAAATAATATCAGAGTGTCACAGAGAGCACTGATTCATTATTTGTCAGAACAGAAGGTTGCCAGTTATTAAAGCTCACATGGTTAGGTATAATGAATAATCCTTTGCGCTTAGATCAGTTATTTACTAAGGTATGCACACTTAAACAGGTCTAACTTTATAAAGAAAATAATCAAATCTGGGAGGAGCAAGGCTGAATCTGATGTAAAAAATCAAGGTGTTGAGATGCATGTTCAAGGTTCACGCCTTGGATATAAGAAGTAATCAGCACATATGAAGATATCTAATATAGATGTTTTTGTGCAAGTATTTTCAATGTAAGTCATCCAAATGTTTCTGGGGTTACATGAGACAGTCTAATGGATTTTAAAAATAATTTACAAAACCAATGATATTTACAATTTAGTTTTCATGAATTTTGTAGGTTGGGCCGTACAGATTGTGCTGGTTAAAAAGTATTATCTATGTAGTTTATTGTTGTTACATGTGTATCCTGAGACCTGCAAGTGAGACGCATCATACCCAGGACTAACCTCGGGTATACATACCATGGATAAGAGTTCAGTGCCAAGAGCAGAACTACTGCAACAACAATTCATTAAAAAATAATATATCACATTATGGAAAACAAGCAGACATGAAATACAGAGCATAGGCAGGAGCGGCCCTAGGTCAACTGGTGCCCTAGGCAAAAGGGCTCCACGGCGCCCCCATCCTGGTCTACCTACACCAAATAAATACTGGAAAAGTGCCCCTGCTAGACCGGCACCCTAGGCAGCCGCCTAGTTGGCCTATGGCTAAGGCCGGCCATGAGCATAGGCACAGGAGAACAATTTTGTTTGGCATGTAGAATATTGCATTATATTATAAAAAAAAAAAAAACAAGTAAATGAAATTAACTATTACCTGGAGTACAGGGACACAAAACCAGGCAATGAAAAAGAAAAAAGTCCCTGTGAACTTGTGCAAACTAGTTTTGAAAAACTTGCGTGACAGCCAAGTGTCTGAAAATGTACGCATGGGGAAAAATGTTTTGTCCATATGAAGCTGGCTTGGTTTGAGTTTGTACTCTCCCTGAGGTGCAGTTACCTTGAAGATGAAGGTGGCACCCAACCTTTCAAAATGAGTACAGTAGCTTGCTCATCCAGAAAGAAAATGAGTTTTAAAAATTACACCAATCACATTACTTCATTAACATGATTTTTGTGGAAAATGCTTTTGAACTTTTGACATGGAACTCACTAAGCAACTTAAATGAATTTGTCCTTCCCATCTGTATATCCTATGTGAAAGTATTATTGTTAATTGGCACTCAGAAACATTGATGGACATTACATTGATTTCTCCATGCCAACACTTAAAACGATAGTTGAAAATAAATGAATTGAAAAAAAGAAAACAAATGCTTTCCTCTTCCTATAGGTAAACTAATAATTAAAAATAAATAAATAGACAGATAGATTGATTGGCTAATTAAATAATTAATGAAAGACCAACCAGATAAGCTGTTAAGGTAATATATAGGACTGAAGGTAGAAGCAATGCCATGGCTAGGGTTAGTACATGCAAGTAAGATGGTACAGGGAGAGGGAGCTAACAGCACACTGCCCGGATGCAGTGACCAGATATGCATGACCCATACACCGAGCTGCAGTGAAAAGCTGGCAAGGAATGAATCACTACATTAAAAAAGAGTCATGCATTTGATCAATCTGAAACGGAAGAGGAGTATACTATCATGGGCCTATCCATGCAAGTAAAATATAAGAGTGCACTAAGGGGTTCCATTGCTAGAATCCACTCAGCAGAATACAGCATTTTGACATTTACTGCTCACCTCCTCTCACTCAACACATATTTCCAGGATCTGTACTGGACAGGGTGACAAGATCAGGCTCTGTATGGTGATAGGGTGACAAGAACAGGCTCTGTACTGTGATAGGGTGACAAGATCTAAATACATGTGACTAGACATCCAAGGGAGGATGAGTTTAAGAACTTGTTATGTAGACATGAGGAAACAAAGCAGTCTGGGGAGCTGAGACAGAAACAAAATGGGGCAGAAGCCAAAGATTTCATTAGTGGAACCACAGTCATGGAGTGAATTACCTTAACAAACATCCAAAAAACATGAGAACTTACAAAAAAAAGCTGAACAGAAGAGATAAAGACCATATTGTTTGAGTTATTTATGGCAAATGCATGCTATATGAGTGAATTTGTAAAGTGGAATAGTATATATCCCCCAAGACAAATAACCTGCTCATAAGAATGCATCAGATATTTTACAGAATGTTGTGCATTCATTCATTCATTCATTCTTAGATTACCTGTTTAATTCAACTGAAGGACAAGGAGAAGCTGTATCCTTACTGTTACTCAATAGCTGCAAGGTAGAGAAACTAATCCTGGGTGGGGAGTGATCAAATGATAGGACACCTAAACATAATCACTGATGCATGTCAGACACACTTACAAGCAATAGACATGACTGCCAGTTCGCATACAAGTCTTAGGAGTGTGGAAGGAGATTAGCAGTCCACAGAAATACAAGGAAGATGTGCAGAGTACATGCAGAAGATACTCCAGCTAAGGGGCAAACTGCAAACCAAAGCAGTGTGAGTGAGCAATGCTGACTGCTGCAAAACTATCCTATCCTGCAATGCAGCTGTCATGTTTTTTATGTAATAAACTTCCAGATCCCAGAAACAATTTATGTCCATCCCTAACATTATAGGAAATCAGAGAAAAAAGAAAGAAAAAGGACTTACCTAGCATGTCAAAATACATCCTTCAGCAGTTTTTATGGTGTTTGGAAGGCACTATTTGTTCGGTTTCTTTAAAGTTTTATGGTGTAGAAAGACTCATGAAAATGCAATTGTCAAGAAATAATTTAAAAATTGTTTTAATAAATGTATTATCAGGGCTTAAAATGAATGAACTTAAGAGTAATTGTTTTGATCCTAGAATTGGCAAAAAATTTATTTTGTTAATTGGTGGTGCTGATATGTGTTATGCTATCTTAAATCAAAGTAGAATTGTAAGCAAACATCTTTTTAGATAACTAAATTTAAAATAGAATGTGATCTGGACATTGGCTCAAACAATGCTGTATCTTTTGGCTTTTCCCGGTTAGGGGTCGCCACAGCGGAACTCTGGTTCGCTAATGATTGGCAGCAGATTTTTATGTACCGAGTTGCCAGACCTGACGTACAACCTTCAACGAAGGTACACCCATTCACGCATGTCTCCACACAGAAGACGCTTTAGCTGAGAATCGAACAGGACAACATCCTACTGTGAGGCGACAATGCTACCACAGCACCACCACCGCAGTACACATTGGCTCAAACAATAAAAAGGAGCATGTATGAATGCCGTATGTCAATTTATATTTTTCTATTTTATTAAAACTGTCATGGTTTGGAGATAAATGGATTGTTACACAAATGGAATTCCTTATAGGCAACAGTCAGTTAGACTTCAAGAAAGGATATTCTTTTAACCTAGTTAGTTAACATGTGGTGGTGCAGCGGTTAGCATTGCCACCTCACAGCAAGAGGATCTCCGGTTTGATCCTCGGCTTGGGTGACTTCTGTGCGGAGTCTGCATGTCCACCCTGTGGTTGCGTGGGTTTCCTCCGGGTGCTCTGGTTTCCTCCCACATCCCAAAGATGTAGGTGGATTGGACACTCTAAATTGGCCCTAGGTGTGAGTGTGTGCATGTGTGTGCCTTCTGTGGAAGACTGGGCACTGAGCTGGCAACTCGACACTGTAAAACTCCTCTGCCAATCATGAGCAGACAGGTGATCTGCTGTGGTGACCCCTAACAGGGATAAGCCAAAAAAAGAAGAAGAAGTTAACAAGTTAAATCAACCCGTACTCTGTATGGAAGTGCATTCACTGAATACTGATGGGAATATTTTTCATGACAGTCAGATACTTTACTAATGATTTTACAAAAATTCAAGTATGAAGTTAATCAATCAAATACCAATACTAAAGATTTCTAAACTATATTTTACAAACCATGTTTCCCAGATAACAGTCAGGTGTATCCAAAATCTTATCCAATCATCAAAAGTGTAAGGCTTGAGATGTGACATTAAAAAAATCCTCTAGCCTTGATGGGGGTCTCAGGTTCTAAGCAAATTTTTACCAAACCATCATGGATAAATTATAATCAGTTCTCACAAAATGTTTGACAAGATTCAGAGACCATGGCCTAATCTGTATGATAGAACTTACATGGTATGGAGACCAGTATGGAGTCAGATATGCAGATTTTCTGACATCTGTTAGAATGTGGTA
>NC_056750.1:192997480-193039980 GCF_019279795.1 Protopterus annectens | reverse complement strand
ACCATCATGCAACATAATGTACTTGGAAACTATTACAGCAGGAATTAATACAATTATGAGTAAGTTGTTATTGTTATGCTAGTTTTCCAATAAATCTGACAGGCAGGAAATAAGACTGCATGTTCACCACTTACTGGGTTACTTTTCTCATTCATATTACAAATATTTATTATTTTTCAAACTCTGCATTTCCTGTCAAAACAGAATGTCACAAATTAAGCCACTAATGTTTAATAAGGTAAAGGGTAAATATTTGTGAAGTAGGCTGTGAAACACCATGCGGATTGTGCATTTAAGATTTTACTAATAATAGAGACACAGAGAACTTTGGTAACAACTGAAAGGAAATTCACTTTTGGACCAATATGACAATAAGCATATTGTTGCATAAATATTTTAATATTCTACTTTTGCAAATGTGCTCAATGTGCTCAGCATGTCAAAACTATTCCGCACACCATATAATTCAAGAACAGTTTATAAGTGCTGACAAGGACATTTTCTCCTAAAACCAATAAGGAAAAAACATTACTGTAGAAGCACAAAAGAGAACTGTCATTTTATATATCAGTAACAGCTGGAGTAGACGAAGGATCTGGGAAGTTGCCAGGGGTCATCAAGTCAAAGAAACCTGAAATGGAAATAATAAATCTGATGGAGTGAAATATCACTACAGTAAAGTCTCAGATGTGTCCTTACAGAACTTACTGATCAATGCTAGTTACTGTAGAATACTTTATTTTCACAGGAATATTAAATCTTCAGTAATATGCAAAGTCAGTCTTACACTGGATCTTACAAAAATGCAGACACGTGACGGGTTTAAAATCATTCTTTGGTTTTCTCCTTTCTACTTCCATTCATGTATATTGAAAAAAAATTGTCCCCAAAAAGTTAATGCTCTGTTATTGAATACATTTCAATACCAGTAGGTGTAACGTTGCTAATTTGGTAAAAATGATTTAAAAGATAAAACAAATATATTTTACTAAAAAACACAGTACCTGTGTGTGTGTGTGTGTGTGTGTGTGTGTGTGTGTGTGTGTGTGTGTGTGTGTGCAAAAGAGAGAGAGAGAAAGAGAGACAGGCATGCACAATGTATATAGAGTATTAAGAATAGTATATACATGTTATCTATCCATCTAGCCAGCGCTGATGTGTATTTGCCTGTATACCTATCTAGTTGTAGAAAAGGAATAGTTTCAACCTTTTTTAAATATTTATAGATGATGAAATTAAATATTCAGATAGAAGGTTAATTTTTTAATTGCATTAGAAAAAAGAGAAATATGGCAAATGGAAGAAGTGGTTTTAATATGTTGAACACACATGTCTAGACATCTAAGCACTCAGAATACAAATATAGTGGTACATCTCTCCTAGATTATCATGGAATAGTTGCCAGTGACATCACAAGAATTAAACAGATGTGCTATATCAAGGAACTAGTTAAATTAATACACACATGCATTCACATATATAGTCATGGCTTGGTGGGGGGTGCACTGGGAGTACATCTCTGCTCACCCACATGTACAGTACCTGATGGTTTGTGGCCATACAAACTGGAGAAATAATTCATATTGTCTTGTAGACTGTTGTGGTATGAAGTATAGAAAAAATGTAGAAGACTGACTCAACTGAAAGTTGAACTTTGAGCCCATGTGATTGATTTTTTGAAATGTTGAAGCTTTTGAATGGAGATCGCACTACAGTTGGGATCAGGGAATTTACCCTTTTTTATCTCAGAGTTGGTATATATAATATGCAGGTGGTGCAGGGGGCCTTGCTCTCTTCAAAAATGAAGATTTTTGTTGTTTTCCATAGTTTGAGTTTTCAGAAGGTCATTCATATGGTCTTGACCATATGAAGTTCAACTTTCTGTTGATTGAGCTTGTGAACGGGATCCCTTATAATACTTTTAAAATGGCACACTTCATAATGTGGGGGCTTTGGCATCATATCGCTGTCTCTAAACATGCTACCGCCAATGTTACACCAACTCACAGAAAAAGGAAATTATGTTTTTCCCTTTCCTCCAAGTTGAAATGACTTTGACTTGATGCCAGGGGTACTATATTTAGAGATCAAGAAAATGAAAGCAGCGGCTCTACATCAGGGCTAGGGATACAGGGCATTTCTTGCAAAATGTACTGTAATTTAGTTATTTAAAGTAGTTACTACCTACAGTGTCACAAAGACAGAATTCTCTGTTTGAGAAGTCAGATATCAATAATTCCTATTACATTAAAATCAAGAAGAACATTTTTATTTTATTTTCAAGTAGCTGGAATTTTATTGTTTTATGATTCTTTTTCTAATTCAGTAATGCATCTGCTATAATTATGAAAGATCGTCCATTTGTATATAGTTTGGGATTCACCTGCTTTAGGTAAAAGTGCTAGGTACAAAAGTTTGAAAATCTGTTTATCATAAGTGATTCTTGTTTAGAAACCCTAACTCTACTTAACTTCACATGCGTACTCACCACTGGCTGAAAATCAGGAATTTCATATTATAACACACTTTGGCAACTCTTTCCAATGATCATCACTTTGACCATGGATTCTTTATACACATACGTTTTATCACCTTTAGCCTTCATAATGGCTAAAACTGATCCTTTGTGGACCAGTCAATCTGTTTGATAACTAATTAAAAGGTAAATAAATAATACATGTGCTTGAGTTATTCAGTGTTTAAAGTACTCCACTTTTCTTTTCTTCTGTTTCTAGCATTACACAAAAGCTAGCTCCCAACATTAAACCCCCAACTTTGAAAGATGTTCCAGGAAAATTCTGCTTTCTTTTTAACTGATGTAACTGCCTAGCTTTAGCACAGGATCATAGGAAGTTACTAGGCTATCGACCCAGAGGTCATTTTAAGTCTAATCTTTTCATCCCGATGTAATACAATAGAAATGCTAGTCAGTACACAAGACTGCATTTCGGATGACTGCCCATGTCCAGGAGGGTTGTGGATGCTATCCCTGGTACGAATTTACAGTGCCCCATTCACTCGTCCAGGGTCTTCTTGAACAGTGTCATAGCAGTGCTCTGTTTCACAAGAATTGGTATCATCTTCCAAAGACACAGCAATGGGTAGCCCTAGTCCTGTTTGATTTATGGATATGCAGCAAGTTATTAGGTTTGGGTCTTGGAATGCTCTGTAGGCCAGGCATAAGTCTCCCCTAAGAAGTCTATGTGATACGGAGTACATTGACAGGGACTTTAGTCAGTCTGCGTAAGGCACATGCTGGAGCCCCTTGATCTTCTTGTTAGAAACCTCTGAGGTCTCTCTGATTGCTGCAGGTGCTTAGTTCTGTCACTGCATACATTTAGTAATCTCACTCTGGGCTTATATATCAGGAATAACACTTAAGTATTCTAACATGAACATGATTTCAGCATCATGATAGCCTCATATTCTTTCTTCAGCATGACACTATAATTTATGTCAATATTCAAAGATCTTTCATGTTCAACCATGAAATTTTTAAAGTCAAAGTTAAATAATAAAAGCAAGTGAAGCCATACCAAGGCGACCATAGCTAAATGAAATATACTTTCTGTTTCGGTAATTAATTCCCCTTTCATGCGCATCATACACCTCCAACAGAAGGTTTTCAATCTGCCTCATTTAGGAAGTAAATCTTCAATGAGCCTCACCTTTGAATTTGTAACTATGATTTCATGAGGCGGCACAGTGGTGCAGCGGTTAATGCTGCTGCCTCACAGCAAGAGGTTCTCCGGTTCGATTCTCGGCTGGGGTGCCTTCTGTGTGGAGTTTGCATGTTCTCCCTGCGTTCGCGTGGGTTTCCTCCGGGTACTCCGGTTTCTTCCCACATTCTAAATACATGCTTCTGGAGCATTTCTCCCCGGGCCTCCGCTGAAAACAGGATCTGTGGAACCTAGTCGGACATTCCCGGTCAACAAATGTTAAATAAAATAAATAAAAAAAAAAATGAGCATGATAGCAACTTATCTTCTAATAACAGGTTTCCAAGTATGATTTCACAGTATAATCTGAAGTACAAATACTGTCAGTGCTCTAAATAAAATTTCATAACAAAAGTGCAGTGATCCCACAAATGCAGCTATCTAAACGGCATTAATTCCAAAGATGCTACGGATCACAAATGCACAGTTTTAGGTGTACCTTATGAATGAATAATTTTAATTCAACTTTGTCAAGTTCTTTTTGCAATGAAAATTTTATCTGAAAACACTCATCACAATTATATTTTAATTTGCCCTATAGGATAACAAAAAGTATGTGTGAATATAATGACTACAGAGACTCAAAAGGAAGAAATTCAGAGCCAAAAAACATTGAATAAAAAGAAAAGAACAATGACAGTGAAATTGTTAAATTATTATATTTATTTTTTTGCAAATGAAAAGAAAGACAGAGTGCCATATCAAAACATGAATATAAAAGTAGGCAATAATTATTTAATCTAGATTCATATCGAAACAACTTTTGAAAAAGATGCTCATGCAACTTACAGGGGACAAAGCCAAGGCCCTGATGAACACCTACTCCAAACAGCAAGGAGTATGCATGGTAGTAATACTACTAGAACCATTACCAGAAGTAGTTAATGGTCTCTTGATAGCAATATAGTCTCACATGACTATGAAGAAATTACACTAACACCATTTCATAAATGTGGCCCAGATGCATAAGCAGCTATAATTATAGGACTGAAAGTTTTATCTCATTCGATATTACAGTTTTGGACATGGTACTATGAGGAAAACTAGCTGAGTTTCTGTATCCATAAATATTCTACAGGATAAAATCCAATGTAAAGATGTTGCCAAAACACATTCTAATTTCAACTTTATGTAATCTGTATTTGGATAAAATTAGACCATGACAAAGGGAAACTGATGGATAAAGTGTGCTTACAATTTAATAAGACATTTGACTTGAATGCTGGCTGTTTGAAAACATTTAGAATTAAGGGAGGAGCTAAAAAATGGATGTAGAAATGAGAAAATGCCAGAAAACAGAGAGTGGTTGTTAAAGAGACTCTGTCTAAAATATTGGCTAAATGGAGTTGTTCATGAGTTACTATTGGGATTTGGGATCAGAAGTCCTTTATATATTTGTTTCAGAAAACTAGTAATAGGTTCATAGGTAGGTACTAGGCTATATGCCTGAAGGCATTTATAAGCCTAGCTAGACTGTGTTCGCCACCTCCTTAGATTAGTTGCCTGTGCCTCTGTCCAGCAGAGCCACTGAAGTGATCCCCGGGGTAAAGTTTGTTTTCCATCCACTCATCAAGGTTTCTTTTGAAGAGTGTTAGTGAGGAGCTCTGTCTAATGTAGATTGGGATCTTGTTCCAAAGCATGGGAAGTCTCTGGGACAAGAATCTATCCCTCCAGCATGTCCTATTTATTGTTGTGGTGAGATTTAGATCCCTAGAGCGTGTGGCTCAAGGGGATAAGGTTTTCTTTAGGTGGAGCATGTCCATCAATTCTGGGTTGGACATGGCCTTGTATGTCAAGCAGGGATCACCTCTGAGTAGGCGGTATGCAACCGAGTACAGCTGGGGTTTCTTCAGTCGAGCTGCATAGGGCATCTGTTTGAAGCCAGTGATCCTCTTGGTGAGGTACTTCTGTGGTCTTTCCAGCTGTTGCAGGTGTCTTGTAAGGTACATCCCAAATGAGGCATTGTACTCTATGATGGGTCTGATGAGTGATGAGTAGAGGGGCACAATGACCTCTTTTGATCTTGATGCAAACCCTTTTGTGATTAGGTGGGCCACGAAGATGGATTTTCTAACCACTTTGGCAATGTGATTATCAAAGGTGAGATTACTATCTACTTGAGTCCCCAGATCCCTTATTACACTTTCTGTATCTAGGGGACTACCACCTATGTGGTAGTTTGTGGATACTTTGTTTTTTCCAAAGGGTATGACTATGCACTTTTTGGCATTTAGCTTGAGGCCATGATTTTAACACCAGGTATCCATCTCAGTGAGACCCTTTTGGAGGATGTCTTTGTCAACCGGAGAGTCAATTATAGCCCCTAGTTTGCAGTCATCTGCAAACTTGGTCAGCCATAGTCCTCCTGTGCTTGCCTGTACATCTGAGAAGTATATGCTGAACAGGAGGGGTCCTATAACTGACCCCTGGGGAACACCACTTGTAACCGGTTTAGAGTCGGATCTAGCTCCCTCAACTCTCACCATGTGGGTTCTGTCTATGAGCCAGTTGGCAACCCATCTTGTGATGTAGGGGTTTATGTTCAGGCTGGTGAGCTTGTCAATAATACCAGAATGGGAAATGGTGTCAAAGGCCTTAGCGAGGTCCAGGTAGGCTGTGTGTACCACCTTTCCCTCTTCTATAGCCTTGGTAACTATCTCAAAGAAGTCCACCAGGTTTAGGAGGCATGATTTGCCCTTAACAAAGCCGAACTGGGTAGGGTCCTGTGTTTGGGGGTTCCCAATGTCTCTGTTAATGAGTTCCATGATGAGTCACTCCATAGCCTTGCAGACTAAGCTAGTCAGGCTTATAGGGCAATAGTTCCCTAGGTTTGTTTTGGCTAACCATTGTTGTGCATCACTCTATGGGTATGTAGCCTGTGGAGAGGCTGAGTTTGAACTGTGTGTTTAGGTGAGGGGTTAGTTTGTCTTTGAGCTTGTGTAGGATGCAGCCTGGGACACTGTCCGGTCCCATTGATGCTGTGTTTTTGGCTTTGGAGAGGGCTGTTTTAACCTGAGTGTCTGTGATTTCAGGGACTCTACATTCTTCTGGTATGGTTATGGGCCCTTTTGGGGCTGAGAGAGGGGTGAAGTTTGCACTGAACCTGTCTGCCAGGATGTTGGTGATATCAGTTGGTTCAGTGTATTTTCTGCCATTCTGCACTAACTCCGAGCAGATCGGAATATTGCCACTTAGATTCTTGAGATAGCTAAGGAATGCCTTGTGGTTATCTTTGGAGTCCTTGGCAATTTTTCTTTCAAAGCTCACCTTGGATGATTTTATGAGGGATCATAGTTTCTTGCTGATACTGATCAGGGATGTCTTCCCTTCTTGGGATTTTACTCTTTTCTGTACTAGTTTCCTCCTTCTATTTTATAGCTTGTTTATGGCAAGAGTACACCAGACTTTTTTCCTTTTCTTGGAGGAGTGTGTCTTGGTTTTGCTTGGGATGGCACAATCCAAGCATTCTTGCAGGTGCCCGTAGAATGCATTAGTAAAGGATTTTGCAGCTTGGATAGTGTTATCCTTCAGCATGGGGGCTTTGAAACTTTCCACCTCAATCTCAAGTAATGTGAAGTTTGCTTTTGAAAAGTTTTTCATGGTGGTTTTCTTGGTGGGGGTGGGGGCAGAATGTGGATATCCAAAGTGATTTGTTTATGGTCAGATCTAACCAGCGAAGGGTTGACCTCTGGTGTGGAACACCGGTCACCCATGTTGGTGATGACCTCTGGTGGGAGTGTTGACCAGTTGAACCAGGGCATTTGAGTTTATAAATTCTAGGAAATGTTGGGCAAGGGAGTTAGTACTTGAGTAGTTCTCCCAGTTAATGTTTGGGTAATTGAAATCACCCAATATTAGGGTGTTTGGTAGGACCTTTATGTTTCCCAGTGTTACCAGTAATGCAGAATGGGAGTCCTGGGACATGGTGTGTGATCTGTAGCAAGCTACAATTTGAATTGCAATTTTGCCCATTGTTAGTTGCATGTGGATGATCTCTGAAGCATCGTGCTGTGCCACTAACCTGGAGGTGTGGGTATCCTTGATGAATATGGATACGCCCCCGCGTTTTGTATTTTGGTTTGGGTTCTATGGCCGAAATGTATGGTATGAGTTGTAGCCTGGTAGTGCTGGGGTGCTCTCTGGAGCCTTAAACCAGGTTTCTGTTACTGCAAATATATCGAGTTTCTCCATACTGAGGAGTGCCTCGAGTGTGTGCATTTTGAGGTTTTGACTTCTGGCATTGAGTAGCATTACCCTCAGTTTTTTGTTACTTGTGCTATTTATGGCAGTGGGTTTGTCTTTTGAGCCTTGCCTAAAAAAGGCAGTATGGGGGTGGCAAGAGCATTGGCCAGTATTCGAAAGCCTAAGGGAGACAGGTGCAAGCCGTCTCTAGCGAAGTAGCGTAGCTTGTCGAGCATGTCATCCCAGGTGGACAGACACTGGATCCCCTTTGAATGACACCAGAAACTTAGCCAATTGTTGAAATCGAGAATTTTTTTCTTTATACCGTGGTATCATTCTTGGTGAGGGCAGGATGCTACTCAAGGTCAGGGTCATACTGGCCTGGGCTACGTGATCAGAGAGCTCTTCCATGTCTCTTTTCATGTAGTCCAGGGAGGTATGGCTCAGGTCATTCACACCAATATGGACAATGATAGCATCATATTTGTACTTATTCTGGAGTGACCTGAGTGCTTGTGTTATGTGGCGGATCCTGGCAACCGCCGGCAGCTAACAGTAACCTTCTCCTTTTTCAGCCTAGTGAGTAGGACATCAGTGTGCCTGACTAGAGAGTCACCTATTACTAGCATGTTGGGTATGTTATTTTGCCTTAAGGATGCGATTGCATGGCACACTGGTTTTGTGAAGTATATGTTTCATGGTTTGTTTTGCAAGGTGGAGGTTACTTGGATGTTTGCTTTGGAGGTCTCTGTTGGTTTTGCAGATTTTTATTTAGAGCCTCCGAGTATTTTTTCATGTATTTATATGTGTTTTTTGCCAGTGTTGGTTTAATGGGTCTATGTGAAACTGGTGGTGTGATGCAAGTATTTGCCTTCTCCTCTTGACTGTCTTATCCAGTCTTGGGTTGAGAGAGCTTAGCCTTCAGTTTGGCTGTATAATTGCATCTCTCACATGTATTAGTGTTTGGTGGTAGGAGGAGGGGGTTGTCTGTGTACATGAGGCAGTTGTAACATTGCCTCAAAATGCCCAGATTCACCAGTTGGACTGGAGAGTACACCTGAAACTGCCCTTTGGACATGCCTGGATAGGTACAGTGAACTGTTTTACTGGATGGCTGGTAAGGTCGAATAGAGAGACTTGTCCTTCTGTACAGTACAGGAGGGTCTAGTGCTAGGGTTTATAAGTGCTTGCTATAAGTTTTGAGCAAGTGCTGGGCTGACAAATGAATGGCTTGAGTGCTTAAGTTGAAGGTTTGTCTAGTTCCAAGGGAAAAATTGAAGAGGACTCTTTGTGGAGCCGGAAATAGTTTTACCTTAGCTAACAGGTGCTGCCCGGCATGCAAAATCGGGCAAATACAGTATTTATAGCAGGGAAATGAAAGAGAGAGAAATTAGCCCAAAATGGCCAATAAACTACTAATTTCTGGGCTTAAACCACTCCTCCAGGGACAGATAGGCTACTCAAAGCTCCCCTCTCTCACAGGTGACCAGAGAAACTTCCTTCTATCCAAGTAAGGTATGGGCCAACACAGAGATTTGTAACATAGCCCTGAATTCAGCACTAACCTAAAAACTGGACTATACTAGCTTAGAAAGGCGGGAAATGAGTATATTTTTTTTGTTTTGTTTTTCTTTTTCAGAAAATAAAGCAGATACACTCAAAAAACACTTTAAATGCACAGAAAAGGATACTTATTGTTCTATATCAGATACATTAAAAGCAGATCAATAAAGTGCATTTTATATATAAATATATATATATATATTATATATATATATATAAATATAAATATATATATATATATATATATATATATATATATATATATATATTATATATATAAACAATAGAAAATGAACAAACTGATTTAAACAAGTTACCCAATTAACCAGAAAAAAGCTCAAAACTGAGCCTTGTTCCAGCAGTCTTCAGTCAGACAACTTCTAATTGCACATTCCTGCTACTAGGGAACCTTCTCCAAAACAGATGGCCCGGGGCAGTGCTCAAGTTATTCAAACAAAGCTAGATTCAGCATGCCTGAATCTGGTCTATGCTACAGCAACAAGGTATACCAATTTCAGAAAGAAACGGTTCAAATAAACAGTCACAATAAGCCTGTGAGCAGAAATTCCCAGCTCATAAGGGCAGAATCCAGCCTCTCCTCTCACAAGAGTGCAGACCACAAACCTTCTTAATGTAGAATAACTGGCCTGAAGCCCAAGTGCTTAAGCCAGAATTAATACACTTTTAGAATAGCAGACACAGGGCTTTCAATCAGCAATTACCAGCTTAGAAGGATGCAAGCTACCTGTCCTGCCACAACAGTGCAGACCACAAACCTTCTTAATGTAAAACAACCTGTATGAAGCCCAAGTGCTTAAACCAAAAGACTTAGAATAACAATTACAATTTAATCAGACTACTATCAAGCAGTAATAAATGCAGAAGAATAAATAAAATTGAGTACTTTTAAGAAAAGCAAAATAAAGTAGGAGGAAACATAAATACAGTAAAAGTAGATGAATAAGGTGTAATTTTTTTAAGTGCAAGGAGAGAGGAAGGAAGAGCCTAAGTGGGCTGGCCTTCTCAAACTTCTCTCTGTATTAAGTAGAGTGAAGACTAGACTCAGAACATGATCTCACTGTACTCGGTTAAGTGAGCAAATGAAATGGACCCAGGAGGAGTGTTCTAATACAGACTTACAGGAGGGGCGGGCAATTCCAGAGCCACCAACAGTAATACCAACACAGGAACAGGAAGGGAGGGTGGGGAACTAACTGCAGAGAGACACACAGCACACTGTTCAGAAACACACAATTAGGAAACAGAAAAAAGAAAATACAGTACTTTTAAAACTGCAAGTTTGTACTTAACAGAAGACTAAAATTCACTACTGCAAGTTTTACTTAACTTCAGCTTCTAATGCAGATGTTTGTAGTCAAGCAAGTCTCTCAGGAGTTGAGCATAAAAAATAATGGCATGTGATGTTTAATGCAAGGTAATGCAAAGCACTGTATCTGCCATGTAATAACCTCAAAGTGGACAGAAAGATTGTGCATAGCATAGGTTAACAAAAATGTCTTGGAATGAAGTGACTATAGAGATTAACCATAAAATATATTGTGAAAGATATGAATAAGGCAAATAAAATGTAGGGCACCTTTAGAGGTTGTGATTTGTGAAACAGAGAAATTACATTATTACTGTAAGGCTCTTTTGCAGCTGGGACAGTCGTACAGGTCTGATATAATTTTAGATGAAGGAAATAGGTTATTCCAATGAGTTCAAAGAAATGTAACTAAGGTATTGAACGAGATGATGAAAATGGTATGAGATAGTTAACGAGATGATGAAAATGGTATGAGATAGTCAGAGGAAGTTCAATGTTTATAGGTTCATAGGTTCATAGGTTTATACTAGGCTATCTGCCTATATGAAAAAATACTGTGCCCATTAGTTTGTTGTGCCTCTGTCCAGCAGTGACACAGAGATAATTCCTGGATCTCCCATCCACAGGTCAAGATTTCTGAACAGAGCCAGCGAGTGCTCTGCATCAGCATGGACGGGATTTTATTCCACAGCATAGGGAGTCTCTGAGTGATAAATCTATCCCCTCCCGTCGTCCATTATATATATCCTGCTAAGGTTTAAGTCGCTTGCTCTAGTGGTTTTGGTGGATTTGGATTTTTTGAGGTGGAGCATGTTTATAACTTAAAAGAGTGGACAGAAAAAAAGAAAACACGGGGAGACAAAATAACAAGGAGGTAGTGTAGTATTACATTTTTTAAAGAATAACATGCGAACGATGAGTTTGTCTTTCAGACTAGAGCAACCCATTTCAATGAAGACATTAATGCTCATGATAAGGGTATTAGAAAAGAAGAAAAGATTTACTGAATATGTTCCACTGCAAGTCAAGTATAAACTGAACTTTGCTTGAGACAGGTGGTAGATATGAAAAAAAAAAAAAAAATGAGCAACTATGTAAAGCAAGTAGAGAAACAATAATGAATAAAAAGGGGTCGAGTAAATGGACCACCTCTCTATTAATATGTACTAATGTCTTTATAAAGGTCTGCTTATGTTTTACTATGTGTTCTGTTTGTATTCATTCTGTTAAATTACTTAAAGTAACTGGGAATTTTCTTATTTGATTTTTGAAGCTTTTGTAAATGCATTATACCTGGAGCTTTTCTCCTTGCGCTATAGCTGTGAATGTATGCCCATATGGATAATGTCAGTAAACACATGCTAATAAATAAATAAATAAATGGCATCTCCAGTATGGAATGTAATGCACTAAATGTAACACTAAATCTTCAGGATCTATAAAGTTCTGGATTTAATCCCATTATGCCTCTAATTAGATAAGTACTTCCCAGCATGCCCGGCTTTCTATATTATTTACATTTATGTCTTTGGACCACAACCTTTCAGGATACCATACACCAAAGATAAAGGGGATATCTAAATTAGCATCATGTAATCAGAAGATATTGTGGATTCTGCCTCACAAAAGGTAGATATAATTTAAGTTCTTGACTAAATCTGTACTTATTTTATATTGCTTACCTGAAGCTATGCCTTTTACTATACATTGCCTACATCTTGTTATTATAAGGTATCATAATGTTGTTCAATATAATGGACTATTGCCATGTGTTTGCCTTTTACCAAATCTGTGAACGGGGCAGTTTCGCTGCAATATACAAACCATTCTTGTCTTACTAAGTTAGCGGCCTATAACTGCATGGATGAATACATACAAGCATGTATACAGTACTAAATAAATATTGTGTTCACCAAGCTAATGTTATCACAAATGGTGTCTATATCACGTTATCAAAAGTTTACTTAATCGAATCAATAAAGGTCGAACTTTATTGATCAATTAAGTAAAACATCGAATAATGTAAAAAAAAAACAAATAAAAAAAAAACTAAATGGAGTAGGCAGGGGGCAAGCCCTCCTGCACACCCCCCTACTTAAATATACCAACTCCAAGACCACACTACATTGAGGTAATTGGAAATCTCCCCTTACGGAGATTTCTGTTTATTTACACAATGTTCTTCACTTTCGATATTGTCATGTTAACAATATCAGACTCGATATTGTCAGCTTATGACAATGTGAAGTAGACCTCACAAATATACTGCCTTAAAGAAGAAAAACAATATACAAAAATTTTCTTTCTTTAATGAAGAAAGTTTGTAGCTCTTGTTATAAAATGCATTACACACACATATATGACATGGCTTAGCTATCTAAATATCTTATTACATGAAATGTCCAAACGTATGCATCAGAGAATGGACATAAGCAATTTACTTTTACAGGAACCTCTGTGAAGTTGTCATAGCTTCCAATAACTGCTAGTATATAAGCAGATATGAAAATGACTTCATACAAATCAAGTTTTAGTATGTGGGAAATTTTCAAAACAAAATGATCTGAATCTTCTACACTATAAAATAAATACATGAAGAAATTAAAAAAACACACCTTCTATGTATGAAAGTGTGCATATTAGGCATGCAGTGTTTTCTTTTATATGTGCTTCAGGCCCTCTTTTCTTTTAATATGCTTTTGAAATAGTTGTTGCACTTTAGTATTCTGAAAAAAAATGTATGCTTTTCCTGAAAGAAACTATAATTTACCAGTACAATGCAATACATTATATCTGAATTAGGTGATAATTTTTCCAGTGCCAAATGCTTTTCTTCTTGACTGTGCAAGATGCTACAACAACCATGCATTGTTTTTATATCTGTGTCTAAAAGGTTTCCATTCCTTTAACAATGTTTGTGGCTCTGGAATTTTCCAGATACTTTTATCTTGGTAAAAATATAATTTTTTTTGCAAAAGGAAAAAGCTTCTGTCATCTGGCAGTGTATCGCCTGCTATATATGTGAGTAAGTGAATACAGTGTGGACAGAAATCATGTTCTAGGTTTTAAAATAAACACTTCAGAGCTCCTCAAACCCCTACCAATCAAAAATTCTACCTTCAGAAACTCACAAAAACTTGATCACTGATTGCTAGATGCATCCCAAGGCCAAGTTATGCTATTAGAGTAGGACATGAGTATTGAAAATCTATTTTTTCTTACTTTGGAAGAACCTCTAAGCTACTAAATTGATATTCCTCAGATGTCTGATATCCTGCAGTCCCTGAACTGTGACTGTTAATAATAAAGATATTTCTATACATTTTGTAGTATGATATGCTACATAAGTGAACTAAGATATTTTGAATCAGTGAGAACTTTTTACTAGTAAGTTACATGACCATCAAAACATTATTTGTAATCAAAAACACCACACATCTTTATAGGAACAGCTACTTGTTTACATTATGGTTACATAATAAATCATGTGTTAACTTTTGAAGTACAGTTTGATTTTCCACCTGTAAGACACAGCTGACAAATTTTCTTACTAGGATATAAGGCTCCCCTGTTACTGCACTAACTATGGAAAAAAAATCACAGCTTATACACTAATGCAGGCACTAATGTTTTATGGATTCAGTATTTTAAGGTATCAAGTAAGGAGTTTTAAACTTCAAGAAAATTTTCAAGGGGGTGCTCATCAGCCAAATTTATTGTAAAAACAACACACCTTTTTCATCAAACATAGTAACATTTAATGTGATATATGTGTTATAAGGAGATTACGTCCATCGCTGAGGGTTGGTAATTTATGTTTGCTGTGGGAAATGACAACTAATTTTAAATAAAATGTCATTTGAGTTATCTTCAGGGTGTGGAGGGTTTGCCTCACAAAATAAAATACCATGCATGTTCAAAACCCTGTACCTAACCTAACATCCTTTTGTACAGCACCAGCTATATTGTCAGAAGTGGTATCACACAAAGGTAGCTATACTGCATACACCTATTCATTTTTAATGGGTATGGACATTATTTAAAACTTTTACACTGACATTCAAACCCAGACTGAAATAAATAACTAAATAAATAGAGCAGCATCTTTTTTACTTTTGGAGTTGGGTGTTCAGTTCCAAGATTTTTTAGGCATTTATTTTTACTTGTACATGGAGTTGCTGCTTATGTAGCATGTTACACTAGACACTATCCTTTTGGGATTTCACCTTTGGTTTTGTTTTGTTTTTTTAATTTATGTTTTGGTATGCCAAGGTTAGAAAAGGGGGAAGGTTTTTTTTCTTATTAAATTAGTTAATTAGTGAATTAATTAATTAATTAATTAACTAATTAACTAATGTATGTATGCATGTATGTATTTATATATGTATTTATTATTTGAAAATTGAGTTAGCAAATGGATCATAATTGGATCCAATCCAGCCGTACACTGGTGATTAATCAAACACAGACATATACACACAGGCATGCACACACAAACACAGAAAAAATATAGTACAGCTACAGTGACCAATAAAAAAGGTTTAGAATACAAAGGTTTGGATGGCGCAGTGTTACAGCGGTTTGCACTGTCACCTCACAGCAACAGGTTCTCCAGTTTGATTCTTGGCTGAGATGCCTTCTGTGTGGAGTTTGCATGTCCTCTCTGCATTTGTGTTAGTTTCCTCTGGGTCCTCCGGTTTCCTTCCACTTTACAAAGACATGGGTCTGGTGCTTTCCTCCCCAGGTCTCTGATGAAAATTGGCTCATTTCAAGTCGGACTTTCCTGGTGAGCAAATGTTAAATAAAATAAATAAATAAATTACAGTCTTTATTGATTTACAGTCTTTACGCAGCACAGAAAGTATGTGCATGCATAAGGACAAAAAAGGCAAGGTGTTTTTCCTGAGCAACCAAACAAAGTAAAGGATAAAGCTGTTTATGTGATATACAAACATATTAACAGTCATCATTATTAACAGTCATCATTAGATATATGACTAAAAACTGAAGTAGTGTAGTATGATAAATTTTTAAAGGGTTTGTAACATTTTATACAACTGTAGTGCATTTGAGGCAAAAGCAAGTGGCACTTTCTTGAATGCATTCAGATAGTTTTAAACTGAATTTCTCCATATAAAGGTTATTTTCTAATGTTACTGAGGTGTTTGTGACCCATACCTGGGGTAGCACCCATGGCCCTTATGCATAGGGACAATCTGTAAGATACTCAAGACATAGGCACAAGTCCATAAACCCCTCATGCCCCTAGGGGCCATATATTTGGTAAAATTGGGTTATATTGGCTAGGTTTGAAAGGGCTCTTAAGTCATTTGCCAAGTAATCTCCTATGAACCTATGATAATTTATGGCCTAGAACTGAGAATGTGTAACAGTTTAAGGCTAGTTTTTAGTAGCCTTGTTATCCTGCAGTAAGTAATTGGTCAGGACCAATGTTAAATAGGCTGTTGACAGGACTATTGCAATGGGTGACCATATGGAAGCTCTTTGATCAAACTCTTCCATTTATTTACAGGAAGTTTTTCCTCCTGGTCAGAGGGGAAGGATACAGTTACAGGATGGCTAACTTAGTGGGAATTCGCCCTGTTCCAGAATGCCCACAGCAGCAGTACATCAAGGGCATTCTCTGGTGTCTGTATCTCTGTGGTCAGTTCTACTTAGTAGGGCACCATCTTAAGTAAAAAATAAAATTAAAAAAAGACAGAGTATGAGATGTTCTTTTAATTAAGCAGTGACACTTGAAAAGATTTGAAAATTTTACAAACCATTTGCTAACAGTTCTAGGCAACTAATGGAATGATCAGGTTCACTGCTCAAGTACGCAAAACCACAGCAAAAGAAGCAAATAACAATATTCAAAACAACACACAAACTGCAGACAAGATCCATTGAACAGTCTTCAAGAAGTATACAAAGCATTACCAAAGCATTCCCCTTAAATACCCACTGAAAAACAATGAATAAATCAATTAAAAACAATTAAATACACATTTATATAATTACATAAAGTACTTCCAATTAATCTCACAATTAAGACCCTGTGGAACCATAATATTATATTTTAGAATCAATAAAGATTCTTTAAATAGCAGTTGATATTTTAACATTTCCTCATCTCCTAATTTGACAAAAACTTTTTCTAAAACAGTTGCCTATAATAATTTGTAGGCACTATTGTGACATTCTTTAAAATGGACAGCAATACAGCTTTCTATTTTACATTTTTTGATGTCTCTAACATGTTCCTGTAAGCAACATTTAAACATTCTCTTGGTCTCACCTATATATATTAAATTACATGGACAGCGTAAAGCATATACAATTCCTTCAGTAACACATGAAAAATTCCCTAGCACATTAAAATTATTATTTTCAATTTTATCAAAAGTTTGAACAACCAACTCACAAACATTGTATTTACCACAGGGGAAAGTTCCGCTTAATAATGGATTTATTATAACACCTTCTACAGGGGCAATAAAATAATATTTTGCCAGTTTGTCCCCCAAGCTGGTTCCCTTTTTAAATGAAAAAAACAGGATGATGGTTCAATTACTTTTTTAGCCAGATGTCATTTTAATATTTTGAGTCTGCAACGCTATCTGGATTTAGATATCTCCCTCAGAGGTCTCTGTGCCTTTAAATCTCCCTCCACACCCTTTGATATAAGTGATAATGTTGAAAATAGATCATTGGCTGAATGCAGCACATAAATGTGTAATGGAATATGTTGTAATATTGAATGAACGTGACCACATTAAATAGAAAAAACTTAAGGAGGAGATTAAGCAGACCCATTCAGAACTTATCAACAAAATTGGGGCTGTATGGACTGATAGCCTGTTAACTAATATAAATGATGAACTTAAAAACTAGAAATAGATATTGTGAAACAGAAAACAGGGAAGATAAATAGAGATATTCGTGACTAGAGTGGAGGGCAGGCCTTTCTTTGGAAGACCAATCGGAAGGCTCTAAAAATGGCATCTTCCTCCCGTCAGAAGGGAGACTTCAAAAAGACTGCCTAAGTTTCATTTGCCTCTTCAAAAGGCACTTCTTTCACTACAGATTCGGAAGTGGATTCCAGGTTTTTTCCCACCAAGCTGTGCTCACATATAGACAACTGACACCTGCTACACATCTAAAAATAGAAACTGGATGTAATTAATTATCATAATTGCATATTTTTAATTGCCATTTGCGTGGCACTAAGCACCACAGAGCCAAGAGGCACTTATACATACATAGCTGACAGACATCTAAAATAGAAACTGGATGTAATTAATTATTTATTACTGGGTCTGTTTAAGTGTGTTTGAGTGGCATGCTGCTCAGCAATGCTAACAGGTAGCCCAGTAGTATATGTGAAGACATATTAGTTTTCATAATATCCAAGTAGTTAAATAGGTAGAGTTACAGCCTAATGCTTAGTAGGTCCTGGGTTCAGGTCCATAACAGTCATAAGCTGTCTGTAATTTAATTTAGTATATATGTTTAATTTTAAAAACAAATCTGTGAAATATGACATTGCTATGCTGTGCTGAGTACTGCTTCAACATGATAATAGCTACAACTGTTTACGTGATGCTAAGCTTCACTAAAACCTTGGTTGTGTGAGTTTTTGCACTGTGTAGCTCTGCTTATCTGGTTTGTGCACTGCTAAGCAATGCAGCAATTTTCTGAATGTTGCTCAATGATGTGTAATGGTGGGAAACAGCCTATATTAAGTGCAGTAGGTGAGAATTCTACACATTCTTTGGAGTCTGCTTATCTGCTGATATGCCAGGCAGTGTTTGAGAGGCTGCATGTTTTCAGGTACAGAGATAGGGTGTGCAGTAGTCCAGGGTCTTTGTTGGGCTTTTGGTAAAGAATTATGAACACAGACTGATGCAGAGCAGTTTCAAGGACTCAGAATGTAAGGAGAAGGCCTGGGACTGCTTGGCCAGGGAACTTACCAGTGCTACACATATCCCCTGCACTGGTCAGCTGTATCATCACCAGTATGACAACCTGGAGAGGAGAAAGATGGGAATCTTGGACACCTAGGCCAAAGAGGCAAGAGTTGAGCATGTCCCATAAATATGCAAGTATGTTTTCCACTGTTTTTATCAAAATGCAAGCTGAATGTCTGCAAAACTGGTATGCATAATGATGTGCTTCTCTCCCAACAGCTGCAGCTAAGAGGACTTGCAATGTTGAATCCCATGCTGGGTGCCTGGCCAGGTTGCTCTGTAAGTGTGGTGAGTACGGATTTATTATACTAACTATAGTGCAATAAGCAAGAAAGAGTAAAGCATTTACTGCAATAATGTATACACAATAAAAATTGTAGTGCAATAAATGGACAAGCAGAACTGTAGTGCAATAAATGGGCAAGTAGAACTGTAGTGCAATGAATGAACAATAACAACTGTATTGCAATAAACAATAAATAATACCAATAACAGTAAGCTAAATGGTGTACAGAAGGACTGTGTTGTCATAACCATTGTAGAAGAGCTGTATGCATTGCTTGTTTATGGTGAGGTTGCTGCAGTCAAGTGTAACACTGTAATAGCTGTAGAATGCAAACTAATGGCCTGCAAACTGTATTGCCAACTCATAGTATGGTCCAAGGCTGTCTCTAGGCCAGTATCAGTCACATAATGTTCTCTGTTCCTCCTATAAAAGTATATGGGAGAGGTAGCCCACTCTATGGGCAGATATTGTGTGGACTTCACAGACATTTATCAGCAATAGCAATACAGTGTTAAGCAGCATTGCTGATTCCTAAAGAAATTTGTATTAATATATGCAGTACAGCTGTATTCCATGCATGTGTGTTCTACTGTCACTGCAGTCAAGTATAACACTGTAATAGTTCTAGAATGCAAAACAAATGTTCTGTAACACATATTCCTGAACTCATAGTATGGTCCAAGGTTGTCTGCAGGCCAATACCAGTCACATAATGCTCTAATTTTCTCCCGCTCCAGGAACAAAAGGTATATGGTTGAGGAAGCCCAAGTTATGAGCAGATATTGTGTTCAGATTTCAAAGACATTGATCAGGAATACCAATAACGTGTTAACCAGCATTACTGATTCCTAAATAAATCTGTCTAAATATTTCCGGTATGTTTGTATTCCTTGCATGTCTGTACTAAGTTACTTCAGTCAATTGTTACATTATTTGCAGATGTCTCCTGCAGTCACTGCTATTGGGTTTTATTCCCATGCCTTCCAACTAAAGCATGACGGCTGTCTAGTTCATATATTGTACACAAACATGCCTCTCAAGTGTCACGATTTCTCATCAAGTAATTATAACGGCCTAATCCATCTGTCACAGGATTACCAGAAAAATAATTACCTGGAATGCAATGTATTACCAAATCCGCTTACAGAACACCTCGGTAGTTATACAAGTCTACAGTATGTGAAACTGTTCTGTGTGGTTGTGTACCTGCATTTGTTATTGCTTGGCCCATACTGACCATGGCTAACAGCTTCAGCGGTATGTATATGCTACATCAGTTGTAGGAAAATTGTAGTCACTGTACTCAAAACTGACACTACGCACCTGTAAAGCATTTATTATCAGTGTTTTCAGGGATATAGTCTGCACTGCCAGCAATGAAATGTTTCTCTCTCTCTCTCTCCACCTCTTATCTTCATTTATTTATTATTGTTATTTATTATTATGATTTAATATTAAAATATTTTGTTAAACTACCTACATTTAAGTAAAATGTGATTTATTATTGTTATGTTTTATTATGATTCAGTATTAACATACTTTACTAAACTAACTGTTTTGTTGAACTTATGATTTAATTCTTACTGGCATGTTGTTAACATACTGACTGTTATGTTACTTAATGTTGTGTTACACATAATATACATTAATATGTATTTGGATTAATAAATATGATGTTCCATTCTGTTAATACTAACAATGATTTGCTATTACTAACCTTAACTTATTGATATACCTCATCTATCACAGCACATAAAGATTGTCTGGGTCCAGTTGATCTGCTTACCTTGCCTCTTCTGGCCATGGCACCGGGTCCCAGCACGTCTGGGACCAAGACCATTGGTGCCCCTTCTGCTGCCCCTGCACTACCTGTGGTGTCAAGTAGTACTGTCCCAAGGGACAGGGATGGGCCCCCCTCTTGGAGCGGTGGTGGAGGGAGAGTTGTCACCTGGGCTGAGCTGCCAGTTTTGTTGTGGAGGATAGTCTACCATGGTTTTGAACACTGCCTGTGCTGGACTGAGGATGTGTTTGCCAACCTTGTGGGGCAGCCTTGCCCTGGTGCCCAGCCTCCACCACTACCACCCCAGGGCAGTGATGGAGCAGTGTTGACAGTCCCATGGGTGGGGATGTGAGTCATGTTGCTGCCTTGTGGAGGTGCATGGGACTTGGATTCCACAACACCTTCCCTATTCAAGGTGTTCACCCCCTTATTGTCACACACTACCCCTGTCTGCTGTCTTGTCTGTCTGCAAATGCATCCTCACCTACCCAACTTACCTCCACCACATATACCTATATCCCTTCCCCAACATTCCATTCTCAGCTTAAAAAAATGGATTCCTGTCCCAAAATAAAACTATTGTCCCATACATAGTTCTCCATTTTGAACACATGTCCACTGGACACAAGTGATTTGGTCCAGCTGGCTTGACAATGCAGTTATTTTGTCCTCGCCCCTCTTTCTGGGGGTACGAGTTCATATGTACAAATTCTATCAAAGTGCACAGTTGTTGCTGTACAAGAAATGGATACCTATGGTTCTTTTCTACACCATTTCTGCACATCCCTACCTACTATGTTTTTCCCCTGCTTGTACCCTATTTCACTACTTTCCTACCTCCCTATTTTTCTTTTCTTGATATTTTTTTTAGTGTGATGCTGCACAATGCGCCGTGCCAAGCAGCTTCAAAAAGCTTAGCTAAATGGAGCTTTATTGATTATATTTGTTTTTAAAATTGTAATACACAGTTACAAAATAAACACCTATTCCATCTTTCAAACCCAAGGCCATCACACCTGCAGACCACTGCATTAACCTGCCATGCCACACAGCTGTTAATTAAAACAGGTGGTTTAAACAAAACATAGTAATTACCAGTTACTATTCATTAAGCATGCTTCAATGGAGCTGCACACCGCTCTGCGTAAACTTGATTAAAAAGCAATGGAAAAAAATGGGAGTGTACCTTGGAATCTGGTGCAATAGTACACCACTCAACAGCCAAAGACATAATAATGGATGTAAGTGAGGTCTGTGAAAACAGGTAAATGTGCCTTTTTATCAGCAACAAGTAGAAATACACCTGCTAAGGCATTAATGGCAAAATACATGTTCAAATGGGACCCTGGTGCAGAAATACATCCATATAAACCCATGCCCATACTGATAGATGCAGAAAATGTTTGTCACAGCCCATAAACATCCACACATATGCTGAAAATACACCTGCTGTAGCAGTGACTCAGTAGCTCAGTCTGTTAAATGCCTTACAAACAGTACATTTTGACACACACAGTCCTGGGTTCAAATCCAGTGGTGGGTAGCACTGGAATTATAGTATTGTGAATCCAGCAAATAATGGCTGAGTCATACACTCTTTATCCACACAATGCATATCGAATGAAATGTCTGCATTTCTCTGATAGAAATCACAGTCCTGCAGATAGAAACACACTTCACATATCCCTATAGCAAACGTAGAAGTGCATAAAGTGTCACATCATGCATTAATATGCATTCACTGAGAAATTCAACTCAAGTTCTGCAAATGAGGGCTACTAATATCAGAGTGCACCACACAATCCTTTCAAACCCACAGTGCCAATTAGCACAGCTGCACACCTAACTTACACATTTGAAGTACCTGCTTGTAACATGGACTGCCCTCATACATGCTCCAAATTATTGCCAGAGTGTAACACATAGCGTAACAGTCATCCAAATGGTGGGCATATTGTTATATTTTCCCCCCATGTTGCTCAAGGACACAACAAACATGTGGCCTACTACTCTGTTAATGATACCATTGCCTAACATACTTACCTTAAATACATGCCTTAATTGGAGTGGAAAGGGTACCCTCACTCTGGCTCTGCCTCTACAACAAGGCTGACACAGCTCCCACAATTACTCCTACAGCTTGTTGTCCTTCAAAGAGTTCACACTCTGCCTATGCCTATTACCCGCAGCAGCAGCTTCAGCCTGTAGCACACCCATCTCTATGTAAAAGTTGCTGCTGCAGACCTACCCTCTGCAATGAAGTAGTCACCTCACCCCAGCAATGTCCAGCACAACATATCAGAAAGGACCCCTAATCTACATGAAGGCCTTATATATTGTACTATGGCTGCATGTGATTGGCTGATGATAGTGCAAATCAGCTGTGTTACTGCAAATAGCATTTCAAAACCACAGATTGGTTAAGAGTCAATCACATGCATGTTAAAATGGCAAGCAGCTGGCTATGGGAAACCATTCTGTATGAGACTTTCCTCACACAGACCATGCATATGCAAAGTATTAACTATCAGCACCTATCAGCAGAGGAGCACTACACTCCATCAGATATGTAACCATCTTGTTTATATCAGGATGCAGATGTCTGACTATACTTTTGGGGAATGGGGATTACAGCATTAAGCCTTTCTTAGAACTATGATAATGACACGTCAGTGATCTCCAGATGTGTTACACATACAGAGGATTTTCAAGATATCAAGGGTGGAATGTATATTGTCAATGTGGCACAGTGAGCTCGTGAAACTCTCCCTTTACAGTGGTGTAATACTACACTGCTATTTGTTTTGCACAGTTGGTTTGACATATTATCTGGAGGGCTGCCCCTTTGGGACACACTATAATAGACTCCAGTGTCAGCTGTATGAAAATACAGCAGTATCTGTCATGACACACACAGGAACATCTGACTATTGCTATTAACCTAGTTGTATCCACATACTTAGTATGTCTGCACACTGTGGAATATGACATGTGTAATCAAGCAGAGGATATTGTCAGCCATTCTATCCTTTCTGAACCTCTACACAGTGTACTTCCACGTATGTGATCCTGACATGTGTTCCCATGTTATTGTCATTCAGGGAACATGTATACAAGATGCCGTGCAGCTTTCATGGATGCAGAGAATGAGTTAATACTGGAAAGACTGTGTCAACACCATGAACTCCTACTGTCCAGGGGGAGGCACAACAGGGAACAGCAGGCTGACCTTGTCCATGATGTTAATGCCACTGGTCATCAAGGCAGGACATATGAGCAGGTTTAACACTGTGCAATGAACACAATCAATGCCACACGCAGAAGAGCAGCAGATGTAGCCAGGGATTGTGGTACTACTGGTAAAGGGCTTGCAGTGGAACAATCACTTTCAGCCACTGAGGAATTCCTGACAAATCAAGGTACACATGACAGCTCTCAGGCATCCATCGCACCCTACATCATGGATGTGGATGCCACAGTGTCCACAGCAGAGGAGCATGCAAGTAAGCTTAGTTTGATCAGCATTACAATACTGTAGCATTCAGTGTGTCAGGGAGTACATAGTCTTATGTGAGTGACAGGTCTGTCTAATTTTGGGGGGGGGGTTCACTGCAGTTTGACTGTCATGCTCAGATTTTGACCAATATAACAATTAACACAGTAACTACTGTAAATGTGAGATATATGGACATATTACCATGTGGTGGTGAAACATGTGGTGGTACTGACATTACCTCTCCCTCAACTTTTCACAGGTCCATCAGGTATTGGCCAAGCCGCTGGTCCTACTCCTATTAAGCATGACACTGTTTTGTTATAGACATAGGTTTACAGCAGTGTAATCCCCAGACTTTCATCTCAAGCTTGATGCCTGCATTGCTGTACTGTCAGCATGATTGCCAACTGCACAGATATATTCTGACTGGACACATGTTAGACTCATACTTATGCTTTATAGGTGTGACCACACTGATAGATGTGATGGTATAAGGACGCTACAGAGTGTAATATGTGGCAACTGTGCAGAGTCTGCACAAATGTCAACAGTGTACCTCACTGCTACTGATGAGATTGTAGTGTAATGAGATTTTATTATCATGTAACTACAGCTATTAGTGGGAAGTGTACTGTCCTCATGTCGTACTAAATGAGTTGGGTTTTCAACAGATCTGTCACAGTAATGACAGTGTATAGAGCCTTACATATATCACAACATAGTACTGCAGAACATAATAGTGCAGGTATTAATTTACTGCTTTTTCCTTTCTTATCACAGGTGACTGGGGCGGGACTGATGTCTGTTCCCAACACAACCTGATGTCAGTTTCCTCTCAGACTCTGATGATGATGGTGGCCAGAGTGTGGTACAAGTGGGCATTTTGGGGGCAAAATCTGTACCAGAGGTTGACATTCCTCTTCTGCCCTCATTGTCACTGCACGCAGTCAAGTATGCCCATAAGTACCCAGTCTCTGGAGGCCACAGATATTGGACAGTCAGAGAGTGAGGACACTGAACAGAAAAGTGTGGCAACTATGGCTCCAGTGAGTGTAGACTCTGGAAATATCCAGAAATCTGGTGGGGTCCCACATACCTGGATTGACAGGAGGCTTGCTCTCCATCCAACACCTGTTGCAGGTGTCACATCACAGGTCACTCTGCACATGTTTTGAGCCATCATGGAGGCACAGTCATGTTCTGAATGGAAAACCGATGTATGCTTAGGGTTATGGATGCAGCACAGTCTGACATCCATAACTGCCTCCACCACATTTGGAAAACCTGGATAAGTTCACTGATGTAGTGGACATAAAGTGGGATGAGACAGTGTCTGTCTTGGACCGCACGTTGTCTGTGCTGGAATGTGTGGTTGGATTTGAATGTTGGACTTGTGGATGTAGGTCAGCAACTCCATCTGCTGAGAGTCCATGTGGCTGTTTACAATCACACTTCCTTAGTAGCAATGCATTCAGGACTACAGAGGGGAGTGTGCTGTCCACTCCATGATGTGGCAGGCCATGGGCTCATGGTCCTGGGCATTCCCATGGTGGACAAGGTCCCAGCAGTCACCATCAGGTACTAGCACAGTTTCTGACCTTGGGCATGGAGGTACCAGTTCAACTCCTGGGAGAGCCAGTTCCCTTGTTCGGGGCCAGAAATGGTGAACTGTCAACCATGTATGGTTCAAAGCTGTCCAACATACACACATGTAGGGCTAGCACTGAGCTTGACTGTGTACATGCACACACACACACACACACACACACACACACACACACACACACACACACACACACACCACTGTCAAATACAGGTCACTTACAGATACACATGGCACCTTTCCATGGTCCATCTTACCTGCTCCTTTCTGACTCACACACATGCTGTTAACTGTTTGGGTCAGCCTAGGTGTTCTGCACCCCCACACAACTCCCTGTGCAAGTGATGATACCTGTGCCATATCCCTGTCATCTTCACCATCAATGCAGGGAAATGAAGCTATGTGTCTGATGCACAGGGTGACTATATTAGTTAACATGTACTTGTGTAATGCAGTGCTGTTTTGACATGCCACTTGTAGTGGTTACCGACAGATATTGTATGCCAGCAACTGTTATGAGTATGTCACACACTTTTGTGTACCTTATGTTATATGATGTTATAATGGCTGCATAGTTACACAATGACAGGTGTGTCATGCACCTGTTTATGTTTCCATTTCAGGAGTTTGTTGGGATAACCTATGGATACACAGCGGCAATAAAGCAGCATAGGATGGCATGTCAGCACAGCAGAAATATGTCTTCAGCAAGGTACAGCACTATAAGTGCATGGCTTATAGGTACATATGTGTATAACAGGCTAACAAGGAAATTGGCAACATTTCATGTGCTCATGCATCCCTAATCTGTGAAAAGGTCTGCTACACTTGATAAGTGTCACCAGGGTTATGTGAACTAACACATCTACAAGCTGTGGTGATGGAGATGACCCATCTACAAATATCCTGTGTCCAGTACAGACAGTTGCCTATCACCAGTTATGATTGTCGTGTTCTACATCCCATTGTGTAATCTGCACATGATGTGTACCACAGCAGATGTGTGCTTCACATGCAAGGGGGGGCCTGTTTCATGTAGGGTGTACTGTCTGTGTTACATACCTGTCTTTCCAGCATGCATTATATATACCACAGTGATGTTGTAGATGTGTAGAACACGTGAGACATGTGTTAGTCCTGTCATGGATATGCGGGAGGTACACAGTGGGATCTGACACCCCCCAGTATGAAGCCATGCACATCCCCTCCAAAGCATTTAGGAGACAGACTACACATGTACGGTCATGACACGGACTCCATAGGACATGTTATCTACATTGTGTATTGGTGTACATGGAACCTGTGTGGCTGCTACAGTTGTACAACATGTCTGTGTAGTGACATAGCAAGTGTGCCATTACACGCAATGATAGGTGTGATGACTGCCACATTCAGTATAGCAGTGACAGTCTGAGATTTACATCCCAAACCTGTCGGTATAGGTTGTACAACACTGAATGCATCCCCACATCTTACTAACTGTGAAAGTCAAAGGCTACATTACTATCTTTGTCCATACTTCCATGTGTAATGGCTCAACTGTGTGTGGCATGCAGACACAACATTTTTCAGGGGTGGATGATTTCCCACAGGATAGTATTGTACAGTCATTGGCATTTAGTCTTTGTCAGTGGCTCAGAGAATAACTGAATGTGGGATTTTGTGACAGCTCCTAATATGCAATCATCTGTTAATGTACTCAGTCAGAGGTCACTGACAGTGTCTTTGACTGCAGAGAGGAATAGGTAGATAGGGTACACCAATAATGGAAGACTGTGAACTCCACTGGTGACTGGCATCATTGCAGAGTAGCTTTCCCAATGCTGTCTTCCCAGAGTATGACTGCCAGACACTTGCCTACCCACCAGCTGACATAACACTCTGTACATGACATACATAGCTTCCAGCAAGGCCTGCTGGCCTAATACTGTCATACACCATGTCAGGCCGTAGTTGACATCCACTGCATAGTGTAACAGTCAATGGGCTCCGCTGATTACAGTCAGTAGGCATGATTTGGTCTTGAGCAAAAGTAACAGTGTTTGGTCTACTGTCAGTAGGTGTATGACAGTATTAGTGCTCATATCCATGCTAACTCCTATCATGGCATTTCAGGTGGCATGACTTAGAGATCTGGCAACACCACTTAGCACTACATGCTAGTTGTCCTCTGTGCAAGTAAGTATTGAAGTTACTTCCAGCATGTTGCAATAACAGAGTCATGTGAGGTGGCTGTACAGATCACAGACACGGTAGGAAAGTATATGTACACACTGTGTTGCTTAGTCATGCTCTGGCTCACTTGCCCAAAGAATGGTCCAGGTCCTTACCTACAATGTCCTACAGCACTGCCATGACATCCCCACACAGAGAACCAATGTATTGCATCATGTGTTTAACAATATGGATGAACAGTACAGCCCCACCCCAATGTGAGGTTCTTCCTGGTGACATCTAGCCATAGATCAGTCTCCTTATAACTACTAGCATGTACTCCACCTTTCAGACAATACAGACATATATGTCATGAAAGTCATTTATTACCTCCTGTGGGATAGTTAACATAGTGTGACTGCACCTTTACCTTCCGATGGGACAGGCATGTATGCAGAGCTCTACACCCATGCATTATGTCAGCAGCATTACAACTGCAGGAACTCGGCTGTATGTGACAGGATGGGCATAGGCTCATCATGGCTCAGCAAACCTGAGTGGTGAACAACTGCCATTAACAGGCTGTAGAATAACAGGTGGACAGTGCTGGGTGACAGTTGAGGTCAGGGTGCTCCCCTAACATGCAAGCACTACCTCCTCAGCTAAAAGAAGCACATAGTGTTGTGATGTTGTGTAGACATGATAAGTGACAAAAATAGCCACCCACACAAAGCAGAACCAAAACACACAGTGTAGTTACATGTGTGACCTCAAAGGACAGGCCCAGATTGTCGGTGAACTCATACATCATGATGCCACATATGATGGGTCTGTACGCATACCTAACCTGTACTCCCACACTGTCTGCATCAACTACACTCCCTTGTCCCCACCATGTGACACATGACATTTCTATAACCTGTCCCATAACTTCCATATTTACAGAACAGTTTGTAACTGGCCACTCATTGGGAGATATGCACCATCTATTGCACATGCTAATATTCCAGCCTGCTTCCCACATGTGATCTGACAAGGATTACTAACACCATACGGAAACCCAAGCAATCATACTGACACCCCTGGCTGCACACCAGTTGAGTGGACAACAGCAACTGTTATACCCTTGCACAGAGGTGGTGCATCTACTGAACAACATATTTATCCACCTCTTTGTCCATATCAAGGGCAATCATCATGGAGATTATCAGCACACACACACACACACACACACACACACACACACACACACATATATATATATATATATATATATATATATATATATATATATATGATCTGCACACAATTGAATGTACACAGTCTGGATGTATGACACGAGGAGCATGACTGTTACACATGGTGGACATTTCCAAGGCAGTTTTCAAGGACCTGAGTGAGAGTACATCAGGGCATACAACCCCCTAGACTGAGCCAAGCCATCTGACTATATCCCCTGCTCAGGCAACATTTACAAAGCACCCACTTAGACATCCATGATACTGTCATTGTAGGGGTCACTAAGTGGCCTAATGATGGCACACATATGCAACATAGGGACATCCACCTGCAATAGCTGATCTGAAAGCAGCAGTGCTCAACTGGGCACAGTCCTGGATCCTCTACTGCTAGGAATCCAATTAACCAGAATACACACGGCTACTGACTGACTGCAGCTAACAATGTTGGCTGATGCCTGCAAATTGACAGCACTCATAAATTCTCTGTGGTATGTCAGTATCCTGCAAGAGTATATTGTGAACTCATGCCTGTTGACATACTAATGACCATAAACTCCATACAAATATATATGTAGTATCATTTCCATCAGTTAGACCTATGTACCTGGTGCATACAATAAGTACTGTGAGCTATAGCATATCAGTTGTAAAATGCGATGTACATACTCAGGGGTAAAGGAACCAGCATACAGATCTGGCCACGCAGATTTACACCTAATGTGCCTCAGATCACTATGTCTCTGCAGTGGTATGGCAGGAATCATTTGGCATAGCTGAGGCCACAGTCGCCTGTTAGTGACATACTCATAACCTCCAAGTACTCTTCAGCATGGCAATATCTGAGTGCAATGGCCATTTGGTGATGTACCTTTCCAAGCAGTACTGGCAATTGCACACAACAGCATGGTCCCACACAAGGTCACTTCACGTCTTGAGCATGTGTTCAACGGGGATCGTCTGTAATGAGTGTCATTGTCGCCTGTGGCATATAGACTACTCAGAGGTGATCTGTGCCTTGCATATGGGCAATGTGTGACCATGCTTAATTGCATATTCTGCCTATCTGTAGGAGGTATAGTAGATGGATAACTCACTGTAAGGACATTAACCTCGTATGTGATGTTAGCACTACATGCTTGTGGGACAGATTTGTCTAACAGACTTAAACAGACCATTGAAACATAACTCTGCCTAATACCACACAGAGCACCTCAGTGCACCTCAGCAATACCATTTGTATGATTGGCTGGGTGACCATCATCTCAACACAGGACATCTGCCTGTGTCCCTCTTGGACTGGGGCAATATGTGCTGATCCTGAAACACGGGTATAGAAATGTCTATGACTGTGAGGGTTATATGGCCATTATGCTAGTGAAGTTCAAGCATCCTATGGTTCCATACCATGATGTAAAATGCTCTGACAGGCTCGCACACAAACATGGCTACATTGAGGCTAGCACCACTTCCAATCACTGTGTACAGGACACGCCAAGGCAGACACGTAATGCAAGTTGGCTGTATGTAGATGAGAACACTTGCCTGTGCAATGTTACACACTACAGATCACAGTACATGATGCACGCAACATACCTCATGTCTGCTAGTATTATCAAGTTTAGGACATATTATGCTTGATGACATCAGCAGGCCTTGTGGTCAGCCCTTGGGGGGCCCATCACACTCTATAAATAAAATACTGCAAAATCCTATCTATTTCTAATTTATCAAGATGATCTTATTTATGCCATATGGGCACACACACACACACACACACACACACACACACACACACACACACACCAAGTAGCCTGGAGTGAGATTAGAATCCCTATTTATCTAGTCTTACACACTATAGCTCACAGTACTTATTGTATGCACCATGGCTTAAGTCTGATACTACACTGACAGCTGTCTTGGTCTTAAGGACATCATAGAAAAGGGAGAAGGGCAGTTGAAGGCAGCAAGTTGAACAGCAGCAAGATACCACCCAACCATTGATAACCATTGCTATGGGGGGAGATAGGTTGCATCAGGACACACACACACACACACACACACACACACACACACACACACACACACACACACACACACACACACACACACACACACACACACACACACACACACACACACACACACACACACACACACACCAAGTAGCCTGGAGTGAGATTAGAATCCCTATTTATCTAGTCTATCTAGTCTACCCTATAGATCACAGCACTTATCGCAAGCTCCACAGGTTAAGTCAGTTGTATATGTGATTGCAGGCACAGTACTTGTGCATTACACAAACTAGGCTTGTGTTGAACAGCATCTGTGGCTTGCAGAGTGATATTGTTTTATACTGTTATTTGCATCTAGTATCCTAGCAGTGGAATAACTGTTATTATCCTAGCTATGTGTGTACAGTTACCAGTATGGCCATATGTGGCTGTTTGCACTTAGATAGGCAAACTTGTGGGGAGGAAGACTTTGCCCTATCCATGCATGCAGTGACAATATTATACATTACACCACCTGCTCACCTGTGTCTATGTGGTGACATTCAGCAGGCACAGGTGTCTGTAGGTAAGTGGATTATGTACTGTTGCACCCTTAATTTAGATCCTTTGAGCAACAGTATGGATGTGTGACATTATTAGGGTATGTTTCACAATACAGACATGCACACATATATTTATGTTATGTAACAGGGATGTATATATAAATGTAGTTGTGTGTGTGTATCATATGCATATGTGTTATGTCGATATATGGGGACAGTCTATGTATTTTATATATATATATATATATATATATATATATATATATATATATATATATATATATATATATATACATAGCTATATATATATATATATATATATATATATATATATATATATATATCGATTTGGCACTACATAGTAGAGTTAGATATCCCATGTATGTGTGAGAGAGAGAGAGATAGCAACAGATGGATATGCATACACACACACATATGTATGTATGTATAGCCATATCTATACATAACAGGTCATTTTGATGAAGGGGCAACAGAATTGTGCCCATTTTAACTAAGTGTATGGGCATGCCCAATGTGACTGTCAGCACTTATAAAGTGACTTCAGGCCACACCTACCTGTACTCCAGTCTGGGATTTTGTGCGTTACAGACAATAACATCTGTCCCTGTTTCTGCCGTACTACACTTCCCTGATAATGTCCACAGCATTCCCCAGCTGTCTGCTGCACTTAATATGTGACTGAGGTTAATAATGTTACACCACACACAGACTGACAGTCTGTGAAAACACCAACATAATAATACCTCACATGCAAAAGATGTAAATACTTCCAGATTAGAACCATCAACACTTTCACCCTTGCTAACTTCTCTAGTCCACTGAACCACACAGCTGCAAGACAGACAGGAGTTATTCATCACTCAATCAACAGCATAAATATGTACGTTGTTATTCCTACATTACATGTGACATACAATGTGTGATTGAGTTCTATGTTACAGTCCTGAAACTGCCTGGTCTGCTGACTTACTGTTAAAGCAGTTATATGGGAACGCTACTGCGTTGATGGTGGGAGAACAATAACACATGATCTGCTGGGAAAGACAGCAGTCCAAATATCATGTGACCACTCTGTTTAACATATCTCTTGAATGATGTAGTGACTATTCCAAACATAAGGCCTTGTGATTATTAGGAAACGCATACTATTGGACTGGGTATCTGTAGTCCCGTGTGGATGTTATTTCTGTCCACATAGCTCACTACATTTCCTTGTATAAATGTAGCAGATCCATACATACGATACCATATTATAATAATCCTTACAGGCATTGTGTAGGTTAGACACTTACCTTGCAAATGCAGCAGTTGACAGGACTGTTGTTCAGGGCTGATTCTGTGTGATGCATGTAGTACACAGCCAATACATGGATAGAAACTGGTTGTGTGGGTTGCCTGGCATCAACAATTTTAATATACATATGTGAGTAGGAGTAAGGTGTCAGTACCTAGGTCCCTAGGTGGTCAGTGAATGTGCTCTGTGTTGTCTCTTAGCTAAAGCCAGGGAGTACTGGGCATGCCTACGTTTGCCTACAGGGACATCATCAGGGGTCGTCCTCTGAGTCCTCCTATGACTGTGACTGTGGTAACCTAGGCACTTGTGTGGGGCTGTGTATCCCTTCCCTTTGCTGATCCTGCTGCAGCTCTTTCAGCAGGATCATACTGTGCAGCATGGCACATACTGTGAATACATGTGCACATGTGGCTGAAGAGTACTGCAGGGCTCAACCAGATGTATCGAGACACCCTAATCGTGAATCTAGAAGCCCAAACACATGCTCTATGATGTTCCTAGTTTTGCGTGTGCCTCATTATGACAATCTTTCATGGGTGTGTGTGCATCTCTGATGAGTGTCATCATCCACAGTTCCAGTGTGTAGCCAGCATCCCACAGTAAATGGCCATGTGGGATGTCCCCCCTAGCAAACGTCTAATACAGCTGTGATGCCTGCCAGACATGGGAGTCATGATAACTGCCAGGGCTGCATGCACATACATTCATGATAATCCCTGGATATTGCACATGACCTGGCAGTTGATGGAGTGGTATCCCTTGCGGTTGATGTAGATTCTACCCTCCTCACCCAGTGGTGACTTCATGTGTACATGAGTAAAATCTATGGCACCCAGTACCTCAGGATAGTCTGCTACATGGTACAGGTGTTGCATATTGCTGGCCATCTCTTTAGCGGTGAGGGGAAAAGAAATGTGTTCACTGCATGTGGTAGCATGGCATCGAGGAACTGGTGGAGTACCCTGGATGCTGATGCCTGTGTGACTTCCATCATGCTCCCAGTTGGTTTTTGGAAAGTACATGTAGCTAGTATCCTAAGGGCTACACATACCTTTGTTTCCACTGGGATGGGTTCCCCTCTGTTGGCTTTGGGTCGATGTTGAGGGTGGCAGAGCTCAGTGAGTTCTTGTAATATGTCTCTGTCAGACCCTGTAGCTCTCTACAATCTCCAGCTCATGTAGCTCCTGGAAGGTTACCCTGGGTCTAAACACTCTACTTCTCCTTCTCTGTATAAGCCTATTGTCAGCAGGAGCAGCAGCAGCATTGACTTCAGCATCTAGCACATACTGATGTAGCAGACCTGCAGCAGCCCCTAGCATTCTCTCAGTTAAAATTCCCAAGTCTGTACTCCAATGGTGCAGAGTATGGGGGAAGAATCAGATTGTAGGGTGGATGCATACTTCATAGTGCTCTGCTGTAGGTACTGACTGTGTGAATGGCTACCTATGATACATTCCACCTGCCTAGTATACCATTAACATCATTTAGTGGCCCTAGTTTAAGTTAAACAGGGTCAGAACTAATTAATATGTCATTGGCTTTTAGATACTCTCAGCACTGAGGCAAACCATGCAAATATGTTCCCCATAGGTAATCAAAGCTTAGCACATAGTTTACATATGCCCCAGACTTGCACACTCAGCATATTGGTGCACCTTGCAAACACACAGAAACAAGCACCCCCTTTGCTAAACAAAGCTTATAATTTAGTGCACCCCCCCAGAAAGACATACTCAGCATGGTGGCGCACCATGCAAATAGACTCAGCTAAGCTGAAATAAGCTTAGAAGTCATTGGACACACGCTCCCCCAATGTCAGTTACCTCTTCTGTAAACACTAACATGGTTCTCTGCCTACATGAAGGGGATATTCGGGCACGATGCCTACATGGTAAAAAAAACACCTTGTAGGCGTTATTAAATTCCCCCCACAGTGTTTTGGTTTCACAATCACTAAAGTTAATAGCACTGGTCAATGATTAGAATGCATCTACAGTATCACAGATGTCATTACTGGATGTTACCACTTGTTCTATTCCAAAAAACATTGGCAAATACAGAGGTATCAAGGACATCCAAGGTCATTTTAACTTATTATTACTGCTGACTGAGAATATGTTTGGTCAGAAAAGGGAGTGCAATACGTTTTGAGGTGAAAGAAATTAATGATGCCGTTATTGCTGTTTATTATGGGTAATTGCCATGAGCATCAGAACCTTTAGTTACTGGGATTCATGGGTCAGGAGAAATGGAATCAATTAATGATATCTATACAAAATCAGGAATAGGGAAAGAGTGCTAGTTGTGGGGAGCAGTTCTTGTTATAGATATTTTTTATCTCTGTCTGAGAATGTGAGCACTAATCGATGGTAGTATTGGTTGTAGGGCCTATTGAATTTTACTTCCTTATTTGATATGTCAATTAACTCACTTTTGTAATTTTCATAAATCTGCATTTTGGCACATAGTGAGCGACAGAAGGCAATGTTTAACATGTAAGGTCCAGGAACATTTTTTTCAGAATTTGAAGCTGCAAACGATCAAGTTAAGAATTCACATAACAAAAGGAGACTTCAGTCAGTCTAACCAACCAACAACCAAAATACCAGCTAAAAAGCCAAGACATAGAAATTGGAAAGATGACCCATTCTACTGGGCCTTTGACTGAAGCCTGGGTCGTGGAGCTGACTCAAGAAAGTGAAGGTAAGGATGAAGACAATAACAGGGTACACTACCCAGAAAAGGGGTAGTGGTGGAGGCATATTTAGAAGAATTTTTATGTTTGTTACCAGAGGAGGGTAGATAAAATGTTTTAATATGGTTTTAGAAAAGAATGTTTGGTCAAAAGACCCCACAGTTAGGACTTCTCCTCAAGGGATGCAGTAGTCCATTCAAGCACATCCATCAACTTCTTTGGCCATAAAATTCAAAATGCTCCTTCATTAACTTGTGAAAAGATACTACCAAGTGACTCAGAACTTAGGTTGGCACAATTTTTAACCCCCATGGCGGTACGTAATAGTGAGAAGACCCCACTATCTGGCTTCCACATCAAGGCACATGCTCATATCAGTTTTACAGTAAAAGCTATCTGGGGAGATTCCACAGCCATTTTCCATTTAATTGATATGTAAAACATCCAAAGGATTCTTGAGTCAAAAAATGCAAAGTCAAAAGATCTTGCTGTAGTGCTGCCTGCCCAAGGCAAAACAGCTTCATCCAAAATAATTGTCAGAAGCTAGGATTTACTGTTTACATAGCCATCATTATTGAAAAAGACTCCAGTTAAGCAGTTCACTTGTTAGCTTATTTACTCTGAATTATACAAGCACACCACATGTAAGGAGGGTATTCTCAGGTCTGTTATGATCAAGAAATGGAGAAAGTTAAAAGCAACAGATAATTCACTGTGGTGGGATCAATGACACCCTGACATCTGGGTCAGCATAATGCTGGACTACCCTAATAGTCTGGTAAATGCTAACCTTAGTGGCTATCAGTACAATGTTAGACACTGCTGGGATCTTGATAATGGGAAATGTCCATTGCAGGGTTACCCATCTTTATTCACACTGTGGGAAGAAACATTCTGCTATCAGATTTTGATCCAAGATTGGGCAGGTAGCTTCAAGCTCTAATACAGGTTAAAAAAGGATCCAATCCAAGACAGGTACTTCTAGGACAAAGATGTAGTTATTTACAGGCTAATTAAGCAATAAGGTTGTATCATTCCTTGATCAGGGTCATTAACCTAACAGAAGAGCTTGCTAATTACCCCAAAATGGAGGCAGGTCAATTTCTTATCAAAGGTTTTGCGTGAGGTTTTGCCATAGGATGTTCTGTTTCTCAGGAGTCTAAAATAGAAAAAAATATATCCTCAAACAGAAGTAGGGAGACCTTCCTTTAAAACTTCCCATTGGATTGGTCATGAAAAAAGAAAGAAGGGAGATTTGACTTAATTCATCAGCTTTCCCAACCAGCTGTTTTTTTTTTCTGTCAATGACTTACAGATAGTGAGATAACCAAGGTTAGTTATGCATCCTTGGATTAAGATGCAGAGGTTATCAAAGGATTCAACAACCCATGGCTCTGTAATCTAGACATTCAGTCTGCTTTTCAGCTTCTCCCTATCAGACAGGAAAATTGGCCCGTTTTTAGTTTTTTTTTTTTTTTTATAGAACATTTTTCCTCATTAGAACTATGCCTATGAGTTGCTCTCTAGTTTGCACAGTTTTTGAAACATTCAGCTTTGCTTTACACTTCAGCCTAGCTTTTTTGAGATTAGGATTTGATGTCCCAGCTGTTTCTTTTAAATTTCTGATTTATGAGCTGCAAGGCCTACATTTTACCATTGACAAGTTTCTCAAAGCAGGCAAAGTTACAATCAACAAATTTGCTCGCAGGACCTTTCTTAGATAACTACCTAATCTGTTATGAGGTGGTAAACGTAAACACCACTGGGTACATGTTACTAGCAAGATCAGCAAACTGGATTCACTTAGTTATAAGATTATTGGACATGTTATGCTTGCAAACTAATTTGAATTTTTCATAGGTTCATAGGTTCATACTAGGCTATCTGCCCTGGGGCATTTATAAGCCTAGCCCGATTGTGTTTGGCTTATGCCACCCCTTGATTTGAGTATACTGTGCCCTTTTTAAAGTTTAGTTTACTGTGCCTCTGTCTAATAGTGACACGGAAGTAATCCATGGGACAAACCTACAATCCCCCATCCACTCATCAAGATTCTTCTTGAAGAGAGTCAGTGAGGTGCTCTGCCTAACATGAATTGGCATTCTATTCCAGAGCGAAGGGAGCCTCTGGGTTATGAATCTGTCCCTCCAGCATGTTCTATTTATTTCTGTGCTGAGGTTCAAGTCCCTCGAGCACGTGGCTCTAAGGGATTTAGATTTACTGAGGTGGAGCATGTCCATTAATTCTGGGTTGGACATAGCTTTATATGTCAGGCATAGATCGCCTTGAAGTAGGCGGTATGCAACTGAGTAGAGCTGGAGTTTTTTTAACCGAGCAGCATATGACATCTGTTTGAGTCCCTTGATCCTCCTGGTGAGGTACTTTTGGGGTCTTTCTAATTGCTGCAGGTGTCGGGTAAGGTACATTCCAAAGGGGCATTGTATTCTATGATGGGCCTGATGAGGGATGAATAAAGGGGCACGATTACCTCTCTTGATCTAGATGTGAATCCTTTCATGATGAGGTGGGCTATGTAGAAGGTCTTTCTAACCACTTTGGCAATGTGGTTGTCAAAGGAGAGATTGCTGTCAACTTGGGTCCCCAGATCCCTAATTACTTTCTCTGTACTTAATGGGTTACCAACTATGTGGTAATTTGTGGGCACATTGTTTTTGCCAAAGGGTATGACTATACACTTTTTGGCATTTAGCTTTAGACCATGGCTCTGGCACCAGTTATCCGTCTCACAACATGTGAGTCACCACATATCAGGTAAGGACAATGGCATTGCTGTCAGTCTATCCTGGTTCCAGGTTACCAGATTTCATTATGCATATACTTTCAGGACACCTAATCTTCCCAAAATTTGGATGATTGGCAAAGATTAGCTAGTGCACTTCTTTCCAAGTTTTGGGCCTTGAGCACCAAAAAGGCTTAATCATCATTGTTACAATAATTTAAGAAATGTTAAGAAATTTTTAAGAGTCTACCACAGCATTCCAGACACTGGACTGTTGCATTATTGATACGATTTTCAATTCAGAATTTATTGAAGGACAGTATCCCTACATGTAGCATCCTTAAGCTTGTTTCTTGAAGGAATATATATACATATATATATATATATATATATATATATATATATATATATATATATATATATATATATATATATACACACAACTCCCACTACTACAAAGACATGGGATGTTATTACACACTCATTAATAACATCTTCATTGTCTGGACAGGATCAGAAAAGCAACTAGTTCGCTTTTTCAACTACATCGGTTCCACCACGGAATTTTTGAAGTTCACCAATGACTTTAGTAAAGAAAGGGCCACATTTTTGGACCTTGCCATTACAAAAGCGGGGGACACCAAGCTACTATCCAACAACTTATACTAAAAGACCACAAGACGAAACCTGTTATCTGACAACAACAGCATGCACCCCCTACTCTCTAAGAAAAATATCCTGAAGTGTCAAGGGCTCAGAATAGCAAGTGTTTCTAAAGAACTCGGGGACTTCATGAAAAACATGATTAAGCTCGAAAGAGACTCCTAGAGAGAGGATAACAAAGCACCTTCAGCAAAGAAATCTTTAACTCCATCATCGAGAATAAATGCAGAAACCCTGATTATCCAGACACAGGCAGCTCAAGAAGGAAAAAACAGGGAAACTGCAAATATGATGAAATGGCAATGGTCCTCATTTTTTCTATGGATTTCCAGACAATTAGAAACATCACTAAGTATAACTGGACCATAATCACCAGCAACCCTACTATTGGCACTACACTACCATCAACCGTTAAATTCAGTATCCTTAGAAACAAGAACCTGAGAACATACATCGAATCCACTGGTAAACTCAATTATCCACTTGCCATTAATAAACCATGCACCTATCCATGCCACAACCCTAAATGTGGATACTGCAAACTCCTAAGCAACATGGACAGATTTACTTGCCAAAACACAAGTAAGACGTTTCTCAGCAAATTCTGGTGTTGTTGTCAGAGCAAATGTGTTATTTATAGGGCAAGCTGTAATAACTGTAATGCATTTTACATCGGTAAGACACTTAAACTTAAGACCAGGATGGCACAACATCTGCATGAGCTAAAAATACAACAGCATTGACAATGTCCTTGCTAAGCACAACCTAGACAAAGGACACAACAAGTTCCAATTTCATATCCTGGATATGATTGAGAAAAAGGAACTTTAGGGTCCCACAAATGACATCCTTGAGAAGCACGAACTTGAATGGCAAATATGCCTACTGGATAATCAGCCTCCTGGACTTAACACCCACATCTCCATAACAAGCATTTTGAACCTAAGAAGAATTAACCACCAAACCAACTACGGACCCCTGAAAGAAAAGCTCAAGAATTTAGCTTGTTTTTGTAATAATGTTTTGTTATGCTCAGATTAATAATCTTCATAATGTCTTCTTGAAACTAGCATCATACAGTCATTATATTTATGATTCAATTAGTTAGGCCTCTATCTGGTGTTGGTATACTGGATATGTTCCATTTTTCAAAGGTAGGTCTGATGAAGCCCCATTGGTGAAAGCACAGTGTCAAGACACGATGGCTTTTTATGTCTCTTTTCTAAAGTTTTTGGTCTCAACATTAGCTGGTCTTACATCCACTTTATATATATTTTATTTACTTTGCATATATTTTTTAAGCTGTACTATTGGAGTATTTCTGTTTGATACTGAAAGCGTGCATTGATTTGGTTTATTGTATGCAAAATCTTAACCACAGGATGGCCTTAAATGGTTCATTTGCATATTTCCCGCGAGCCTCTAATACAAGGACTTTTAAGGAATCACACAGTGAGAACTCTAGCCTTGCTAAATTTTCCTGTAAATTTTCACATATTTGGTTGGCCATTTGACATGTTTACTCACTGCTCTAGATTGTTATTAGGGATACTTTGTAAACACCCTTATTGTAATAGACATCAGCTGGGTAAACTTGCAACCTTGACTCCTCAGTGTAACAGAATTGTGCTCACCTACTTGAATTAATAAAGAGGAAGATTTTAAAACAAAATGATGACTCATGTATTTCTTTCACCATAGAAGCATTTTAAAATAAGGAAGAATTTTACCTAGACTGGAATACTAACTGATGATTTTTTTCTTTGGTTACTAGCTGCTTGGTACCTCTTTCAACTTGCTGGTTTTGTTTGATATAGGCTTCCTATAATTCCAAGATTCAGATTTACTGAAATTGTGTTGATCCACTGATGGGGATGTCTTAGCATGCAAGAGATTAGAGCATATGCAAGGCTACTATTCAAGATGTCCACCTAGTGAATTTTGGTTTAATTTTCATAATACTGAAAATTCATTTTACTGAATCTCATTTCACTGAGTTGTAAGCTATATACCTGATGTGGGTTTCTATTTCCCTTTAACATGTTTGTGATAGAAATAATTTCTGTTAGTTACAATGCTGAGTATGAGAATACCAATAGTAAAGTGGAAAGTGGTATTTTACTGTTTTTAAATGTGGGTATGTCTCTTTTCATTTGTATGGGAAGTATTTAAAGTAATATGACAGATGTTTTGTGCATTCCCAGCAGTAGTGGCAGCGTGTAGAGTACTTTGAGGCAAGCAAAAGGAATATGCCCTTTTCCCCACTATAGTGCAATTCTGGAGTTAGTATACATATATAGTTGGGGGGTGGGGTAGTCCCCCACTTAGTTTGGTTTTATATTGTCTGGTTTCTGTTAAGAGGATAAGTAAGCAGTTTTTAAGCTGTGAAAAGAGGACATCATTAGTGTTATGAGTGTGTCTGTCTATGGTTTCCTATTTAGTCTTTTGAAATTTAGCATTGTAAGCTGTCAGTGAAATGAGATTCAGTGAAATAAGTTGCCAGTATTGTAAAATGTAGGTGATTTGGTCTCAGTGAAATGAAAGTCAGTGAAATGGGATTTCAGCGATCTGAAGTAGACCCATATGTATGTATGTATATATATATATATATATATATATATATATATATATATATATATATATATATATATATATATATATATATATATATATATATATGTATATATATATATGTATATATATATATATATATATATATATATATATATATATATATATATATATATATATATATATATACGGGTCTACCTGAGATGGTCGACAAGCCATTTGATCGACTTTTATTTGGTCGACAATTCATTTGGTCGACAGGCAGATTTGCCCCCCTCCCCAATGTTGTGCGACCCTGGAGTTGATATATATAGTTAGGGGGGGGTGTGGGCGGCACAGCCCCCCACATAAAACTGCTTGTCGACCAAATGAATTGTCGACCAAATAAAAGTCGATCAAATGGCTTGTCGACCATGTGAAGTAGACCCATATATACACACATAAACACACACACAGTACAATCAAACAAAGGGTCCTCAGCCATCATATAAACACTCCCTTAAAACACCACCCACAGCTACACATAGTAACACTGTATCCAGTGCCTCCACTGCTAAGCCTTTAAGGCAAAGCAGCACACAGCCAAATTTCCTGACCATTGGTGATTCTATAGTGAGGCACACCAATGTCCTCCTCACCAG
>NC_056750.1:192967480-192992480 GCF_019279795.1 Protopterus annectens | reverse complement strand
CAGGTCATCAATGCACTTTCTAAGGCCAGAAACACTACATCAATGGGACTCAATAACATCCTGCGAAGTTTAATAAATAGCATGAAACATGACCTCTTTGGTCAACCTGAATCAATTTTCAAGTGGAGCCTTCAGTCAGGTTTTGTGCCCGAGGAATGGAAGATGGCTACAGTCATTCCCCTGCACAAATGAAGTCCATCTACTGATTCGGGTAACTACAGGCCCGTAAGTCTTATCAGCCTCTTATATAAGGCCATGGAAAGAATCATAATGGACACAATAAATGTGGGCATATGTAACCTGCAAACTCTGGACCAATCACAGTTCAGTTTTGTTAAAGGAAGGTCATGCCTATTAAATTTGGTGGATTTTTTTGAGGGGGTCACCAAAGGCCACCTCCACCAAGAGATCAGTCACTACACAGTCCCCCAAGGTTTGGCATTGTTACTGCTCTTTTTTGGCATCTACTTTTCTGAAATGAAAGTAAATGCTGAAGGTTTATAGCTGACTAAGTATGCAGATGATTGCTAGCTGGGGATTATCATCAACTCCCCTGCAGACACTAGTATTCTTCAAAAAGTGCAATCTCTGACTAATATATGGTGCCAAAGCCATGGTCTTAAACTCAATGCTAAGAAATGCATAATTGTACCATTTGCAAAAATCAACCATTCCAGCTAATTACCATGTCGATAATACACCCCTAAGAGTTGATCCTGTGGTCAGGGATGTGAGTACAAACAGACAGTGGTCTTACCTTCAACTACCATGTGGCCACAGTGGTGAGTAAATACTTTTATGCACAACTTATAAGTAAGGGCATGGCATCTAGGTCCAAACAGATCATTATGCACTGTAATCTGCACTTATCAGACCAATCACAGAGTACAATGCTCCCTTTGGCATATACCTGACCAGGCATATGCAGCAATTAGAGCGACCTCAAAGGTTCCTTACAAAAAGAATACAAGGTGTAACAAACCTGCCTTATGCATAGCACCTTAAAGCCCTTTCCCTCTACTCAGTCTCCTATAAATTGCTGAGGGTTGATCTATGCCTGGCTTACAAGGTATCCGAAATCCCCACAACTTATGAATCTGCAGGTTTAGGGACCTGAATTTTGTCTGTGACATAAAGAGAACATGCTGGAGAGACAGATATGTGTCCCAAAGACTACGAAGCAGGCTTCCCATCCATGTGAATCTGAGTTTGTCTATTACCCAGTTTAAACATAACCTAGACAAGTGAATGGGGAATAAGAAATTTACACCGGTTGGAGGCAGAGGCTAGATGGCCAACGAGACCAGTGAATTTTGAGAGCTCCATAAACTAGTATAATAATATAGGAAATTTTTATGATTTTCAAGTTTAAAACATCAGAAATCTATAGATAAACTACTAAGCTACATAAGTATCAATTTTGGTGGAAATATACAAAAAATTTCCTGTCAAGTATCTTGGAGATATATGAAGTCACTGAATATGAATAACTCAAGGAATTATCATCCAGATGTTGCTTTGAAAAAGAACTACAATTGATGACATCTACCTTACAGGAACTCTCTTTGAAGATTTATGGCTTTAAAAATTACTTAGAAAACCTCAAATTAAATTCTCAAAAACAGACTGATACTCCTAAGGAACTATTACAGCAACACCATACAAAAATAAGAAATATAGAGACTTCCCTAAATGACACTGAAGGGAGACTCAAAGAGGAAGAATTCCAAAAAGAATTTCTGCTTAAACAGAATACGTGGCTGCTTAACAAAATAGATGACTTAGAAAACAGGGAAAGGAGAAACAACATAAGGATCTTTTGTCTGCCTGAAAACACTGAAGGAGAAAACATTATTTCATTCTTAACAACTTGGATTCCTGAATTTTTAGACTTGAAAGAGGGACTTTCATTTGGAATTGAAAGGGCGCATAGAGCACTGAGGAAACCTGCTTCTAACTCAGCAAATACTCCAACTAGATCTGTAGTTATAATATTTCTTTCATTTCTGGACAAGTAACTAATATTAAAATCTGCTTGGAGAAAATCACATTTAAAATACAATCAAAGTCTGATAAGGTTTGACAATGATTATTCTTCCAGAATACTAGAGCAAAGAAAAAAAAGTATGGCCAATAATAAAACTGTTGAAACAAAACAACATTAAAGCACAGCTGGCCTTTCCAGCCAAGATAAAAATACTTTTTGCCAATGAGATGAGAACCTTTAATGACTTAAAAGAAGCTACTATATTCATCAAAAACAACATAGTTTCTATCCCAGAAGAAATGGAATGGATGGCCCCTACTCTTAAAATAATAATTATCTTGTTCATTTTTCATTGATTTTACTTAGAATAATTTAAGTAATTAATTAACTAATTCAACAAGGTACCATTTATCAGAGTTCAGACTCAAATGTAACAAATTACCATATATATAACAGCAGTAATAGTAGAGTGTTTTGAAAAAAAATGCTGTCATGGAGACTAATGCCTTCTTCCGTTAAAGTATGATTTAGAAATGTCATGCATATCCTGGTTGAATAACAGTAGCAAGCTTTTAGTACAAATGTCATCATTATTCTGTCTAAATAAAGTTAATATCAATTATGGCAGGTATCACAGCTATGAGTATTGTTTGATCAATCCTGATATGGTGTGCGTGGATGCAGCTGTGTCTGGCAGCCAGTACAAATGTCATTATTATTCTGTCTAAACATAGTTAATATCAATTATGGCAGGTATCATAGCTTTGAGTGCTGTTTTATCAATCCTGATATGGTGTGCGTGGATACAGCTGTGTCTGGCAGCCAGTACAAATGTCATTATTATTCTGTCTAAACATAGTTAATATCAATTATGGCAGGTATCATAGCTTTGAGTGCTGTTTGATTAAGCCCAAAATGATGCTCGTGGATGCAGCTGTGTCTGCTAGCTGTTGTATTTTGCCATTTTTGTCTCTGAGAAGCTGTGGGTTGTGCTTGTGATTGAGGTTTACTGATGCTTTTGTATTAGGAAGAGACATTTGGTATTTTAGCCTGGAACCAGGGGAAGGGGGTGGATAAAGCTGTGATTTGGGATATTTTGGCAGAGAGTAGTTTGTTTATACATCTGCTGAGTGAGAGGTGGAAAGGCTTGGAGAATGTGTTATCTCTTGTTGTGGTGGCTTGTTGGGAGTTTTTCTTTTTTTTATCTGTTTGCTCTCCTTTCTTTTCCTGGCTGCTGCCTCACTGAAAGGGAAGGAATTTAGGCTTGAAGTTGCAGTAAAGTGAAGCTTTGCTTCAGGTGCATCATGAGCCTCTGGTATGCAGTACACAGACACACTAACAGAAACAGACGCTCCCATGTTGCAATGGTAATGGAGACAAAGTGACGATAATGCTTAATGCCTCTGAGGAACTTCTGAGATGATTCTCGGCAATATTTTTGGTTGTAAAAAATATATAATAAAAGGGCTGTTTTAAACCACATGTACACATATTGATGATCTCCCAACACTTCATTTAGCTCATTAAGTTGATACTTGATTAAAAAAAGAAAATAATAAGCACAATTTTATATTTAAAATGTATTTTGGTCCAAACACATTAAGGACTTATATAAGAGAGAAAGTCTGAGTTATTGTGAAAAACTAAGAGCACTTGGTCTTGTGCAGAACCCTTTGCAGTGGTCTGGGAGGGGAGCTTGCTCGGATATGTTGGGCATATGGGGATAGCTGATTCTAGGGGTGTTTGGGGTTGCCACAAAGTGCTAGAGAGTCATCAGATTTCTTTCGTGGAAATATCTGTGGCAATGGAAGGTGTGTTGAGTGGTTCACTGGCAGAGTGGCCACTTCATGGAACAGGCTGGTAAAATGGAACAGGACAGATATTAGTTTTGATATTTTAAGAACAGCCTGGAAACACACCACATGAACTAGTGAAGGGTATTCTGGCAAAACTGGATGGGTATTGCTGCCCGTGCTTAAAGTACTGATATGTGTGTATGTAAGGATGGAAATATACTTATAACAAATAAGTAACTAGAAGGATCTCATAATTTAAAGTCTATGGACTTTATAAACATGCTTGGAAGGAGCTAATAATAAGAGTAAGCATTACAGCTTGTGGTCTCTCAAATAATTAAGCAACAGCCAAAAAAAAAAAAAAACAAACACACACACACACACACACACACACACACACACACACACACACACACACACACACACTAGTTATGTAATGTATGATTTTAGTAAATCTCAATATAAAATATATAAGATGAAGCAGTCTGCTGAATTTAGATATTAAAGACAGGATTTAATAACATGGGCTTGTGCATAATAACACTACTGTCTTAACTTGTCATAAATGACATACACTACGTCAAACATCAAGGGGAAGCATGATGATTTTCTCATATAAGTAAATGTGCATAACAAGTCATATAATTGCTTTAACTGAACAAATAGTATTAAAGTGGCAATAGACACTCAGTTTAATAACATGGGGTTGTATTTAACAACACTGCTGCTTTAACTTGTCATACATGACATACACTATACTGAACACCAAGGGGAAGCATGATGATTTTCTCATATAAGTAAATTTGCATAACAAGTCATATAATTGCTTTAACTTGAATTGTGGTTTTGTAATCCATCTTGACCATACATAATACTTAAGCTGTTACCAAGGTAACTAATGTTTTATTCATGACATCAAACTGACAAAGTTGTTCAAGGGAAACAATAGAAGCCTGAACTAGGAATGTCACAGAATGTAACAATCACATTCTGAACAAATAGCATTAAATTGACAATAATCACTCAGTTTAACCTTTGCTGATTATACAAAATAGAATGTTGCCATTTAAATTTAAAAACCTTCAGTATATGCCATAAAATGGCAATTTATGAATATGGAAAGGGAACTTATAATCATTAATCAAAATAAGTGAATTTGTTGTTTTTAACATATAATTTCACTTATTTTATAATAAGAAAAGGCAGATATGAAAATCCTTATGTATAGGAAATGGGTGGAAGACGGATGCACTGATAATTAAAATGTACTAACTTTCATCAGTGTTCACATAAAACAAATTTGATGCTTTAAGTAAGTTAGCAGCAAACAAACTGATTACTTAAATGCTGACAAACAATGAAATCTAACTCCTCATATATCCAGTAAAATACATTGTATTATAAACATTAGGAATAAATATTAGTGCCATCTATTTAAATTAAGTAAGACATTTTGAAAGGCTTCATCAATAAGGGTGAGTATGTTAAATAACTGCATGCTATAATATTTTACTGAGGTTTTCTATATGGTACATCCTATTTTACTATGATTGAACTGCTTGTCATCTATCTTTCATGTAAATATTAATTGTTTATACAATAAATAGACATTTATATTGTATTAGAATTATGTCTAATCTACAACAGTACTATATCTGTTCAAAATAATATAAATATTGCTTATTCATATTACAAATATTCTCCATATGATAATTCAATTTACGGAGCTCAGATGTTCTGGATTGTCAAGGTATGAGTGATAATCTGATGGACTTAGGTTTTCCATCAGATTATGAATTATTTTCATTCCATGCCTAGTGCAGATCTTAGTTTTGTTAACATTAATTAATTTAAATTTGTTATTTCACAAAAACATTTTTAGTATGCCTGACCAAAACATTACTTTATTGGTAAACACTCAAAGTATAAAACTGATAATTTCCTTTAAAAGCTCAAACCTATACTTTACAGTTATCAGAGGAAAATGTTTAATAGTCACAGTAAAACAAAAAATACACAGTCTAAATAACCTAAGATGGATTTAACTTTATTACCTTTAAATACCAAATGGCTTAAACAATCCTAGCAAGAGGTCAAATATACTGAAATGTTTAAAATTGAACAAAGCAAAAATTGTCTTCCTTCAAGAAACTCATTTCAAAATAAATGACAATTACAAATGGAATCCTAAGGAATATATGATATTGGAGCAATCCACTTATAAGACAAAGACAAAAGGGATAACAATTGTATAGAAAACAAATGTGATTAACCCAGAAATTGTTTAAAAGTATGAAGATAAAGAAAGCCTTATGACATTAGTAACAGTTAAATATAATAACAGAATATGGACCCTAGCCAATCTATACCATTGCCCAGACATTGGAACAGGAACTGTTAAAAAACACTTGGATTTCATTTACAATAATTATAAAGGCAACTTAATATTAGGAGGAGATTTTAACTGTATATTTGATATTTCTGAAACTACAAATAAAATACAGCTGCACACATCTGCTGTATCAAAAGCTTTAAAACACATGGGTAGAATAATTTCATCTTGCAGATACTTTGAAATTTAAAGAAGATAAATCTTTGTTGTTTTCCCATCAAGATCACAGATTTGGTACCCAAAATAGAACAGCTAAAATATTTGCTGCCCATGACTTACACTCTAAAATCATTAATTTCTCAATTACTCTCTTCCCCTTTTCATACCACAATTCACTGATAGTAAAACTTCAAAATGGGTACAAACCATTAATCTTTAACTCCAGAATTCCAGCATATATAACTAAAATTAAAGAATTCATACCCCAGTTACCTGAATTACAGCTCTTCTTAGCTATTTATTACACCACAGAGTTAAATAAAATAATGATATGGGACTCTCTAAAAGCTTACATATATGGTAAAACCCTAACTTGGTATAAAAAAAAAAATCAGAGAATGGGAGTCTGAATTATTAGATCTACAATCCAAACTTTTGTCAGTAAAAGCTGAAAAATCAAAATCATTTTGAGATGAAAAAGAAAGTAGAATTATTAAACAATAAATACAATGAAATTCGAATACATAAAACTAGTTTGGCTTTAGAAAAACTAAAAATGAATACCTTGGCCACTTCTCCCAAATATTTACATAATTTATCCACAAGAATCAAAATATAATCAAAAGCTAATAACATTAAAAGTATCTTCCATGAAAAGAAAGGGAAAAATGTCTTGGATATATGTGACATTCTTGATGCTTATAGAAATAACTATATGGAACATTTCCAAAAAGAAAATATACATATCAATCAATCAATTGTAGATGGAAAATGTTCTAATATAAAAAATACCAGAAAAATAAAACAATATCTGCAAGCACCCATATCCTACAAAGAAATTAGAGATACAATAAAAGAGGGTAAAATAATAAAGCTCCAGGTATAGATGGCATAATTATGGAAATATAAAAACTTTTTCCTTCAAAGATACTATCCCTCTTCCATAAAACTCTATTAGAAATTCAATCACAAGCTTTATTACCACCCTCTTAGAGACATTCCTTAATCACACCAATATTAATGGAAAACAAATCCCCAGACTTCTGTATCTCATATAGACCTATATCATTATTAAATAATGACCATAAGATATTTATGACAATATTAACGAACAGAATGAAAATACTACTATCCAAAACAATAAATAATGATCAAAATGGATTTATATATCACACACATGACAATATTAAAAGGATAATTTCTCTTATAGATTATGTTAATAAAGAAAATAAACACTCATAATTGGTTAGATATTGAGAAAGCCTTTGATTCCCTAAATTGGGACTATTTATTTAAAATCTTAATGCTATTGGAATTTCCTGCATCCTTTGTTCATCTCCTAAAGAATATATAGATAAATAATTTAGAGTATGTCAAGTTAGGTTCTTACTTCTGAATCTATACAGATAACATAAGGGACTAAACAAGGATGTCCCATGGTTCCGATTCTATTTGCTCTGGCTATTAAAATATTGGCAAATTCAATTTGTAACAATATAAAAATCAAATGAATAGATGTTTATGAACAATGCAATTCTAAAGTAATGCTATTTGCTGATGACATATTACTAACATTATCTAATACAAAAGAGACATTAGAATAATTAGATATACTAATTGACAAATTTCACATGACATCAGGACTCCATTTCAATAAATCAAAATCAAAATTGTTATTGTTAAATACAAAAAAAGAACTGCAGACTAAGGGGGATCACATCAAAGGAAAACAAGAATCTACCTTAAAATATTTAGGAAATGAGTTATGCAAGGATAATAATGAATTAATCTCAAACAACTACAGTAATATCATCAAAACAATTATAATCTCTGTGGAAAAATGGAACAAAATAATATTAACATTTGAAGATAGACTACAGTTAATAAAAATTATTTTACTGCCCAAGATCCTATATATAGCCTTGGCAATACAACTGTTATCAGAAAGGAATATACTTAAAGAAATAAATTCATGCCTAATAAAATTTTTATGGTTTCCCAAACGAAACAGACTAGCTTTAATACATCATATGAGACCATGGAAACAGGGAGGATTAAACTTTCCTGATATGGAAACATATATAAAAGCATCAATATCTAAAACAATCTCAGACTGGATATGTCCAAATTACTCTGCAAATTGGAAAGAATTACTAATTGTAACATCAATAAATGAATTTGATTTACAAAAAAAAATTCAAATACATAAAAACAATTTGCCATGGCACGTGTATTAGTATGCAATATAAAATAACTAAACCCACTAACGCTCATATGATTAATTATTACATTGACTCATTTAGGAAAATTATTAATGCAAATATAGATTTAAAAATCTGGTTTAATCTTTTAATACCATTTACAGTCACAAAGATCTTTCCACATAAAATATACAGAGAAATTATTAATTCCTGAGAATAGAAAGGATTTGTTTGTTGGCTCGAATGTATCAAAGAACTAAAAGTTTTAGATATGCAAGTAATAAAAACAACATACAAAATTCCACAAGAGGACTGGCTAACTTTACAGAGTATTCTGTCATATTTGCAAGATTTAATTAGAATGATTAACAATTCTTTATTAAGAAATACCTACATTTATGAAATACATATATGAAATCATATATAATGACTTTGGCATGGGAAACAGTATTTCAAAATTTTACAAAATATTGATAAACTATAAAACAACATCCAAAACCTCATATTGGAAATATATAACAAAAGGACACTCAATACATTTAATTGAAGATATTAAAACAAATATCTTATTATCAATGAAATATACATCCTTTACACAATACTGGAAAGTTTTTAATTGGAAATGGTTGCACAGAGCATTCTTAACCCAAGATAGAATCAGTAAAATTAGTTCTTCCATAAAAGGAATATGTTGGAGATGTGAGCAAGTACACAATGCAGATTGGAACCACATTTTCTTTGACTGTGTTAAAATTAAGCCATTTTGGAATGGTATTAATAACTTTCTACAAGTTTTATTTAATGAATCATTTTATTTAACTAAAGCTCTTGTATTATTAAATGTGAATGAAGGTCCTCATTTGAATAAGTCAAACATGTATCTAATATGGACTATACTTGCAATTTCAAGGAAGTGTATAACAATAAGATGGAATACAAATGCAACACCAACTTTGGAAGATTTCAACAGTCTTCCGAAGACCACAGCATTATTGGAAATTAAAATTAAAGAACTAAGAAATTATCCAAAGCCATTTATCAACAACCCTTGGGCAAAAGTCTTATAGTTGATTGACACTATACAATAATTAATCACTCTGATAATGGACTGGGCATACTTATAAAGTAACTGTATATATTAAGATCTGTTATAGTGTCAGGCTAATGTAAATGGTGTACATAGTTATTTAAGATGTTATATATAAATACTATGGAATTCATTCAAATGTATTTGAAAAATAAAAAAAAAATGTTTGAGAAAAAAAATTTATACCAGGCCTGGCACCCATGTCCATTATGGTCAGAGGTAGGTTATAAATGCCTGGCCCTCAATGTCCTATTTGGATGCAAAACATCATTAATCTTTTGGAAAAACTTGGCTAGGCTCAGAAAGGCCCTATATATATATATATATATATATATATATATATATATATATATATATATATATGTGTGTGTGTGTGTAGAGATAGACATCCACCAATCTATATCTATTAATTTATCTGTCTATATAAAAATGACAAGTGCATAAGGTGAAAAACATAAAGATGAAATGATGGTATGCAAGCTTAGAAAAAAACAAAAAACAAACAGAAAAGATTGCTGCATCACCCTACATCCAATGCTAATTAAATATACAAACTCTGAGATTGTACAAAATTGGAAATGAGTGATCTTGCACAACTTTCTACCAGATGTTTAGCCAACCAAACAACAGATGTCGACTACACACAATTTTGACACAAAACAGTACATCCATGTGTCTGTATATATCTGTGTATGCATAAATATGTGTATAAAGGTTCTGCTTCTGCATCACAATTGAAAATGTACAGTTGCATATGTCTCAAAAATAAAAAAAAATTGAAAACTAAGAAGCTTATCCTGTATGTTCAATAAAGGATAAACAAATTATTAAAGCTCTGTCAAGAGGGCTTTTGGGACTAGATAACTAGAGCTACTCTATGAGAAATATAAACTACTGCAGAAAGTTGTACATCGTAAAGGAATGTAGTAAATTATTATTGTGTCAAATGGCAGGAAAGCAGCAGGTATGATGAGTAGTGCACTGAATTCAGGAAAGGAATCGGAGGATGAAGTGATAGCATTGGCAGTATGTGGGTGGACTCGATTAAAAATAATTTACTCCAAAGCTGGAAACAGTGCTGTTAGGTAAAACAGTAAGTTCAGTGACAAAGCCATGTGCCCCTGGATTCTGACCATGTCAGCTGACTTGGAATGCATTAGTTAATTTTTTTGTTCTGTGAAGTGGTTTCAAGATAACAAGATTTTCAGATTCTAAGATACTCAGAATGGACACACTTACCTGCTAATTCTTCTCAAGCAGGAGCAAAAGCTTGCAGGTCTACTGAGCATCTGCAGACTGATTGGCACCCCCATGTGTGAATGTATATTCTGGTTCGCTTCCTGCTCATCCCACCCCCGATTCCCCAGCTACCTCTCCAGATTCTCAAATTAAATCTTTCTGTACTCCACCCACAATTCTTATTATTTGATCAACCTCTTAAAGCCCCACAACTCATTCAAACAAACACCTGTCCTTAACTTAGACATTCTATTAACCATTACCCTTCTCTTAGGACACAGTACTTGCTGACCCTCTACCATAATATTTGCCACCTAAACCTTACTTTAATATCCATTGTTGTTCATAGGTTAGTACTAGGCTAACTGCGCTTATGGGCCATTTTAAGCCTAGCCAATTACTCCATGTCAGAATCAAACCCTGCACCTTGTGTTTCTAAGGTAAGCACCTTAACCATTACGCCAACCTCCCACCTTGTATTATACATACTAAACAGATGCTCTTTCCACCTCATGTACCACTAGTCTGACAACATTAAAATGTATGTCTCTGACAACACTACATATTTTCCATGCATTTCTATTCTCATACCTTTGAAGGATAGTACTACAAACAGATAACAGGTGTGGCAATGGGGGCAGTGTGCCCCCAAATTTTTGAACTATGTTATGTCATATTAAGAGCAGGTATACATTATAGATGGTCCTTTCTATAGCAAAATATTATACTATACTCAGTTTTTGGATGATTTGTTTGTCATATGGGAAGGAACGGAGGTTGAACTCCAACTTTTTCTTGAATATGTGAACAATTCAGAAGAGTTTTGAAGTTTACCTATAATTATAGTGAAACACATATTGCATACCTTGATGTGGATTTGACTTATAATTAATTTTACAAAAAATTAACATCCACTATCTATAGGAAGCCAGCCTTCTCTAATTCCTATTTGGAATTTAATAGTTGGCATCCTGTTCACCATAAAAAAATCCATTGTTAAAGGGCAGATGGGCTCATACGATTACTATGGATAAGGAGTTTTTGGATGAACTGTCATTTATTAAACAGTTATTTTTAAGGACAGGGTATCCCCTAGATTTGTTAAATAAAATCCAACAGGAGAATATTTTTAAATGTGAATCTGGATTTTACCAACTTTTATTAGCAAATGGTAAGGGATGGAAATTTAGTATGCAGTCTAGGGAAGTTAGGAATGTAAATAATTATTCGACTAGCTTCATTACCACCTTTAATTTGGCTGTGCCTGAGGTTGTGGATATTGTTCTCAAGAATTGGGAAATCTTGAGAAGTGATAAAAAAATAGGAAATAAGGTGGGGGCCCTGCCTAAGGTGTATTTAAGAAGGATCCAACCCTGAAAAATATACTGGAAGCTGGCACTTATAGTCTGGGTGGATACCAACATAGAATTAAGGGCAATTTTAAATGCAATATGTGCTCTTTTTGTTCACATATTTTAGAAACTACAGAGCGGTATAGATTGAATAGTACCTGGTTATATACTGATGGACATTTCAACTGCAATAGCCAAAATGTAGTATATGTGGCTAAGTGCCAATTATGTCGTGTTTGTTATGTAGGAAAAACATGTAGGCAATTTAAAAATAAGATAGCTGAACACCTTTTAGATATTAGGCATGGTAAGTTAACCAATGCATTAAGTAGACACATTAATTTAAATAGGGACCACAAATTCAAATTTTTGGTTATACAGCAGGTAACCAAAGATGTTCAGGGTAGAATTATAGACCTTGTTTTAGATATATGTGAACTTAAATGGCAGTTATGGCTAAATGCCACTGAGTTTCCAGGGATTAATGAAACTACTGCAATAACGTATCTTAAAGTTTAATAATATTTTAGGTTAAAGTATTTTAGTGTATTAACATTTGTATTAATGTATTAATGAATGTGTTTTTTAGTGGACAGCTTTAATAGTTTATTGACTTGTTTATTGTTTAATTAGTTAATTGGCTTGATGTTTATTATATAAATGCTTGGAGGGATTTGATGCATTGTTTTGAGGAGGTCCCTACAGGAGGGAAGAAAGTGCTAAACCTTTGTGAAATAAAGTTCTTTGGACCGTGGAGTGGTTGTGTCGGGCTATGCTTTGAGGTTCTACTATTCTCATACCTCCCTAATTCTCTCCCTCATGCATCAATGGCATCATTTCTAAATACCTCTTAGGTTTACAAGCCCATGAAATGTTGAAGTGCTTAAGATCATATAGAAAGTGCTTGAGCATGTCAGATCAAGTGTACTGTATCGGACGTGCCCCACTTCTGGATAAATGATAAAGTTGTCCTGGATTTGTAGGGAGCTCAGCAAATGTAGAACTAAGAACATTACCTCCTGCAGGACCAATGTTAAATCCAAAGTCAGGGCCTTTATGTGCAGTTTTTAAGGCTAAAAGCATTAGATACATGATAAACAGCTATCCCTCCACTGATCTCCTTGCAATAACTGAGTCTTGCCTAAAGAATAGCCATTATCATATAGATCATTTCTTCTCTGTGTTTACTTATGCATTTAATGCCTGGCCAGGCACCATACTTGGTGGTGGTGTTATGGGACTGCACAGTTTCTTTATTAACATCTCAGCTATTTCCCAAAGCAATGCATCCATTGATGCCAACCTAACTGGTTACTAATTAAACTTCCAGTGAAGTCTTCACAGCACCTATACCTAGCCATTGCATACCTGTTACTGCTTGTTCTACTGCACAAATGTAAATAAATTGCTCTGTACTTTCTCACATCAAACCAAATAAACACATCCCCATCCTGGATGAGTTTAACCTAAACTTTCTGGGCCCAATAAGACATGATTTAACTGAGTATTTTGCAGATCTCAGCCTATTTCAACTAGTAGACATTCCAACTAGACCCATCCCCAGTTCTATGCACCATTCACTTCTTAACCTCATTATTATAACCCATCCCACCAATTCTCCCATACTGACGTTCACCTACCCACTTTTAGTGATCATTGCCCTATCACATTCTCAACAGAAAATCTACAAGTCAAACATCCCTGTCATCCTAATATCTTTCGGACCTAACCCCCTCATACAAATCCCCATTATACACTCTTGGTTCACTACTATTGCCCGGTCATCAATAATGTCCCTTTCTGATGCTATCATTGCTGCCAGTAAACTAAGAGAGTTACTACTCTCATTTCAAGAAATACCCCAAAACTAAATGCTTCACCAAAGAACTTAACTCCCAACTGAAACTACATGATGAAGCCTAGGAAATGTGGAAACAAGACCCTCACTCTGAACAACCACGACAACTACAAAACACTGTTGAACTTGACCACACAGGCCACTCTTAGCAAATAACTAAAATCTAATCAAACCTCACTTTTTCACTCACCTAAACATTTCTGGCAGGAAGTAAACAAACTACTGGGAAGATACACCTCAAACAAAATATTCATTCTAGACTACATACCCTGCCCATCTGGTTATCTTACACATTCTGACTTCCTCAGAGAATTCACAAGACTTTCCACATCCTCACCTACCTTCAGTGCAGCCACGCATCAAAGACAGCCTGATCCTCCTGATTTCATTCCACCTTTTTAATTCTCAAAAAAAAATCACCTCATAGAAAATGTTACTCCTATTTGAACAGATTCTTAAGAATTCACCATATGCACTTGATAGTATCTGCCCTTGTTTGTTGTACCACAACAGAAATGTCATTATCCCCCATCTTAAACTAATTTATAACATTTGCCTTCCACTAATACTATCCCAAATATTTGGAGATCTTTTTTTGTCAGACAAATACTGAAAAAAACTCAAACCCTCTTCTTGCAGTCACTTCTGCATCATTTTCATTCTACTCACCCTTGATAAAATTCTTGAAAAAATGTTATACAATCAACTTACCACTTACTTACAAAAATACTATATTCTCTCCATCAAACAGCATGAATTCTGGGTGGTAGGAACACAATTATTGCTGTGTGGACCCTGACTGATAATATCTAACTAAAAAGTAATGTCTTTCAGTTTTTCTTGGTTAGGGGTCGCCACGGTGGAACTCCGGTCCGCTAATGATTGGCAGTGGATTTTGATGGTGCCGAGGTGCCAGCCCGATGCTCAATCTTCAAGGAAGGCACACCCATTCACGCACGATAGCATCTAGCTAATATGGATAAATAAGATCTTACTGGAGCTCTGTTCATTGACTTAACCTGTGCTTTTGACATGGTCAGCCACCCAGTTCTTTTCTATCTGTAATACATTGGGATCAGCCTTGATGCCATTGCATGGTTCAGAGACTTTATATTCAGCTATTCATTCCAAGTAAAGATAGGACCTAGCCTTTTCAAAAACTCCCTCCTTTATTCTGGAGCCCCACATGGCATCATTCAAGTACCACTTCATTCTCAATATTCATCAAAAAAAACTTCAGTTATACCTGCCACATTTACCACTACTTTATTATGCAGATGATATGGTCATCTATAGGTCCAGTCCCGCATATCATACAACTGAAACTCAACTTTAAAAGGACTGTCTTCAGCTACAGCACTACCTAATGTCCAAAAACTACTGATGAATGCCAAAAAAAGAAAACAAAGGACATGTTATTTGGCACCCATAAAAGATTATCCATATTCCAGCAATCTTTTTCTATCACTGACTGTGAAAACAACCCCACTGACACTGGCATCTCTTTTAAATATTTGATGATCTGTCTAAACTTTCATGAACACATAAAAAAGTTAAAAACCAAGATCAACAGTCTAATATTCTGGGCCAACAAAATATTTCAGTTGCTCTCACATTCAGGAATGGAGGCTATAGCAAAAGGTATTCTCCTTGTTCAGTCTGAGCATGATCTCCCATTGTTTACATATGCCGCTGTGAAAAAAATTAGCACCCTTCAGACCCTCTACAGTAAAATACATTGATTCATATCTCACTCACTGTGGAATGATCAGCAGCCCCTTATTCCTTCAAAGCCTAAGTGGCTTCCAGTAAATGCCAAATCTAATCTGTTTGGTTCCAAACTCATAAATGACTCTCCCTCCTCTCTCTCTTCAAAGCTTTTTGTTGCCACCCAAATCTATAACCTAATAAGCCAAGCCCGACCCAACCCTCCCCTACAACCCCCCTCCCCTACAACACCCTTTTCTCATACTGCACTCTACTAGCCATTGCTTCTTTGTACTAGCTCTTACTTTCTCCCGATTTAACTGATCACACAAGCTACTCCCCATTCAGGCCACAGTTCAAACAATACTTACTAAAACAGTTTGAATGCAAATGTTCATGTAAAGGATATGCCTCCTAAACTGATGTACCTTTATCTCCTGCATACCTGATCCATCTGATTAGCTCAGTCATCCAAAACTGTGATTCAGATCAACATATTATTACTGATATAAACTCAGTATGCATGGTCTAGTCCTCTCTTTCATATTTCTGGTCTGTATTTGATATTGACCTCTTCTACTCCTACTTTAATTCTATTTTCCCTTTTTTATGTCACTTATGTGACTGTACATATATTTGTTGCATTACACCTTCCATGTGTATGCTGTTTGTCATATGTTCTATGCTTTATTATAAATGTAAACCACTGTTGTTTGTATACTGTCTAGACCTACTTTTGTTATATTACGATGAACCAAGATAGAACCTGTAATCGGTCATCATTCGATTACTGTTACTCCACAGTAGATACATTTAAGAAAACAGGTAAATGAATAAATTGAATATACACAAATCAGAGAAACTAATCCTTCATAGAATGTCTGTATAATGTTGAACACCAGACATAGACAGACACACACACCCACTCACACGCACATGTGCATTAAGCGCACATGCAGATACACACAAAGATATGTACACCTTGCAGTTTTAAAGTTTTGGTTTCACTTAAACTATGACGTACGGTATGGGATGAAGACCAAACAACCATATGCTCTACAAATATTAAATATTAAATTCTGAAATATTGCTAGGTAGCTCTGCTACTTTTTCCAAATCATTCAACTTGAGTCCATATTCAAAAACATTCATCTTTTTGTAGCAGCTATAAGAAAGGCACTCATAACAATGCTGTACAAATGGCCATAACAAGATTAACTTCTCTCTGATAAAGGATAATACTCTTCTCTGATAACAACAGGACAAGAGGCATAGTCATGAAGAAGGATGCAAAGACAGAGCAACAAAACCTGAGTGAAGAGAACACGTCTTCTCATATACAAGGGTATGTGGCAGATACAGAATTCAACAAAAAATGTCAAGAGGATGCCAGAGAGTTCTAAACTGAATGGAAAAGTCCACAAAAATAACAAATGAAATGCTAGGAAAAAACTTTATCTTTGTCTCCGGAAAATGACTGCAGTGAAATGAAGCTGTGTGTTGGAGATAGCAAAGAGCAATAAAAATGAAAGACTGAATTTGAAATAGCAGAGGTTATTTAACTTACCAGTAAGACTAAAGAGAAAAATATACCTGAATAGAAAATGTATAAAATAATATGACACAGAAGTGCTATACTTTGCCTTGACCTTGGCATAGTTATGCACAAAGTATGATAATTAAGCAAGAGAGATGGGACACAAAATCTGTGCACAAAGCAAACTAAAGGTGACAGAGTAACTCCAAATGTCATTTGGTTACCAGGTCTTGCCATGTCAAGGTAACAAAATGTTACCTGGTAGCTTAGGTGTTCAGAAATTCAGCAAGATGACATAATTCCTGGATAACAAGCTAGCTGTCAAGTTAAAAGATTAGTGATGAGGTATAAGGTAAAAGGTTATTTTGTATAATTAACTTCTTGGGGGCTATATTTCAACATTTAGTGCTTTATTAAACAGGCTAAGTTGTAAAAGTGTGTTGAAAATGAAGATGTTGCCATTTTGCTGAGACTTATTTAAAATGATTATTTCTGTTACTGGAGAAAACTTCATTTGATTAGTCAAGAAAAACAAACCTTTTTCAGCAGTAAAATGATGTTAAAGAAACATGTCTTTTAGGTTATTTTCTTAGCTAAATGCATGTTAGGGAATTAAATTACTGCTAGACTGGGGCTAGCAATCTGTCTCTTGGTTTTACAATGGACATGGTATAATAGGAAACTATATTCATAAGTTGCTGAGCTGGCCGTTTTTTTTCTGGAAAGTTGGTGCCTCTAACAACAGATACATGGGGATGACATATCATGGGACAACTGAAAAGCAAAAACAAAAGCATTGAAGTACAACACGTTCCAGTGTGAGAACACCCCTTGCGTGTGGTTGAACGCTGTGATCAGGCCATGCTGAATGCAGCTATGACAACAGCAAGTGTGACAGGCTCCTACAATGCAGTGACTGGAAGAACATGTTCCTACTCACTGAGTGAAAGGCTCACAGATATATTCAGAAAAAATGAATACTTTGCATTTTCACAAACGGAGAACAAGTTGTACAGCTACTCCAAGTGTTCTTAATAAAGGACATGGATGTTCTGCATAATCAATGAGGTGTCTGAGACAAGATTACCAAGGCTAGATTAGTGGTGCACACTTAGGAAGCCAGCTTTGGAGGCTGGGAGAACATTTTCTACATGTCCTCTGTAAACTTTGGTCTTAGTGGGCTGATGATGTCTTCTTAGTCACCCCCACCCTCACCCAAGGCCATTGCTTGCTGGGTATATCTTCAGTTTATTGAGATGAAATTCCAAGAGCATCAGAGCATCAGGTCCTCAAGCCACAAGTCACCAAGTAAAAAACTCTGATACAGTTTTCCATAGGAAATCACTGCTGATGAAGTTTCTATGTATATACCAACACTGATTCTTTCATTTTGTAAGATTTATTTCCTTCTTCATGTTTCTGTCACTGTTGAGATGGTACATGTAAGCTCAAGGGGACTACATGAATATGTAAATTAGAAAGTCTACTCCCAGTAAAAAATATTTGTAGGTTGATTTTTCATCATTGTGCTTTTTTGAATTTTGTTTTTGGCAGTTTGCTTCTGGAGCATCTTGAAGCTTGACCTTTCGTAGTAGAATGAGCTTATGCAGATATTTAATTGTGGGACTGGGCAGTTACAAACATCCATAATGCCCATAGCGGGACATTTGTATGGAAGGGCAGAATTTCTTCCTATACTAGTGTTACCAGATGGTATGTACTATAGGGTAGGATATGATCAGAAAAACCCACATTGCATAGGATAATACCCACAGTGATCTACCATTCAGCCTCTGTCTTTCAAAAATGAACAAAATGGTGGGTAATGGCTTGCCCTCTTGGGTATAAAGTTTAACTGGATTAGAGCACTGATCCATGACGGTGGCCTAATGGTTAAGGTGTTTGCCTTACAAACACATGGTGCAGGGTTTGTGTCTCACAAGGGGATAATTGGCTAGGCTTAAAATGGCTCGCATGGGCAGTTAGCTTAGTACTAATCTATGAACCTATCTATGAAACTCTCAGGAGTCATGATTGGTTAAGTGACTTACTCACACATTAGGCAGATGGAGGTTGATGGATTCAAACCTAGACTGCAGGAAATTTCTGGTTAGCAGTTCATAGCCTTAATCTTCTGACCTAACTGATGGACTGTTGAGTGGGGTTAATAAATGTCATAATTAATTATATATTCTTCATTTAATGCATTTTAGTATGTGGTGTAACCAATATGATCAACTTGTACAGCCTCATTTCCATGAACAGGAACATTGCTAGCTGTTATGTGAAGGATGGCAATAGGAACCATCCATTACACTGAGAAGCAGGGAACCCTAAAACAATGCATTTTACAGAGGGATCCTCCAGTGAGCTCCCTTTATCAATCGTGCTATGTCTGCACTTGTCTTCTTTCACTATCTTCCTCTGTAAAGAAGAGCAGAGAGACAGCATTTTGTTCAGTGCATGTACCCACACAGCCTTGGACAAGCATATCCTTTTCCCAGTTCAGCCTTAGCATTTGATGCAACTCATGTAGAAGCCATTTCCAACTACTGTCATATTAATGTTTTCCTAAATCAGAAATGTACAGCAAAGAGACCATTATGCTGTTTCAAGTGAATGCGCAGAAAGAACACCTCTTTACTCTTGCAAGAGAGACCCTTTTACCACATACTGAAAAAAGTAGCACTCCCCATGTTTTCAGACATAGACAGGCTACTTAACCATGAAACACTGGATAATCTAGAAGTCTGTCAGGTAAGGGTCCCAAACTCCCAGTCAAACAATTTTTAATCTTTCCCAGAAAGGTTAATATAATTAATTAATTTAATTACTTAGAAATAAAGTGTGAATTGTAGTCATAGTCACATTGCCAAATACTTTTCTTTGAATCTCAAGGCACTGCATGCATCTTATGTGTAGATCAGTTCATTGCTGAATTTCTTATAGGCATATTTTTGCAATATTCTTTCATAGGTTCCTAGGGTTTTGGTTTTCCCTAAGCTTACAGCCAAAGAGATTATCAAGCAGCGCAATTATATCACCCAGTACCAATTGGAAACTGTGACCCCCTCCCCCTGTTTTGCATTTGAACATGATTCTGCTATTCTACCTTCGTTGTGCAATTGAAAACTTATGTTATTATTGAATAGCAATATTTTGTATGTTGTTTTTCTACAATACCAGATGATTAGTTATATAGCTTCCTTCATAGTAAGAAAGTTTCATGTCATTCGTAGTAAGAACTCACACATCTTTTTTTTTAAATTAATCAAGGAAATAACAACACTTTTCCTCACACAAAGAGAATGTTTATTCCCTGGCACCTTGATGGAATTCTTCTTGGAGGATAATACCTCTCAACTGTACAGATTTTCACAGAATGTCCAGATTTTACCTCATATTTTTGGTCTGTCCTCAAGGGTTTGTGTATGTATACACATATGTGTCTCTTAACAATTCTGTCAATAATCACTGTTAAAATGATTTTACTGTTCTTTGCATTGTGCAGTAAAAGCTTATTATAATAGTAGTAAAATGCAAGAAAGGCTGTTTTAGATGGAACTGCTTGCCTCTCAGAGTTATTTGCAGAGCTTCTACGTCTCCTGGGTGAGTGAGAGTTTATAAGCATAAAGTCACTGTTGTGGCAATTATATATTATTCGGGCGGGGGGGGGGGACCTGAGGGGATTGTACTTTGTCTATTTAAAATTCTTGTATCTTGTATCTATATATATATATATATATATATATATATATATATATATATATATATATGCATTTTGTTTTGTATGACACTCTAGTTGTTTACTGTCATTTGTCAAGCAGGATATACTTCTTAACAGAATGGTTTGTATGACCAGCCTTCAGCCGACAATAATCAGACTCATATGGATCTTCAATCATTTGAGAATTAAACTCTTGTGTTAATCTAGTTGTAAAATGTTTATATCTCAAATACAGTCCAAGTAATTCTTAAAGTCAAATACAAGTTATGCCAAATTACAGATATGGAAGCCAGCCTATAAAATCTGCATAACTAGAAGAAAAGAGACATACTTTTTGTAATTCATGAAATTTAGACGTGACAGGCAGTACTTAAATGACATAGGCTGTGGGTTCAGTTCCCAGGCAGTCAGTTTAGGAGGAGCCTGTCAGTTGTATTTGTGTTTCTTTACTTTTCTAGTCCTGAAATGTACACATCAGAGTTCTTTTTAAACAGAGAGAGTCAGAAATTAATGGGTCATTAAAATCATTAAGTATGAGGCATGTAGTACACAGACTTAGACTACATGAAACAGAAAAAATAGAAAACTGTTATATTTATCATGATAAATGTGATTCTTGTGCTATGTGTAAAGAATTTGTGCAGCTGTTCTAAGTTAAATTACTTGCTCAGTAGCATAAAAAAATCTTTTATATTTAATTATTTCCTGCACCAGAGGATGGACAGTGGCATTAAGACAAATGAATGTCCATTGGCCATGTTTCTTATCAGATTTATAATAGCATAAGCATTTTGTATAAACTTGTGTTCAATAAACATTCTAAACTCAGTGGCATGGGCATTAAAAGCCCTTCTAGCTTGACAATATACCATAACACTTGTTCCCATAATAAGTGTCCAAATTGTTCTTAAAAATAGATTATCTAAACTAGTACTTGCTTTAATGTAATTCGGTAGTCTGTTCTATGCATCATCTACTCTGTCAGATAACTAATTAGTGCACTTCTCATTCCTGTAGAACCTTCTACACAGGTTGTCTGATGATTCTCTAGTACTTTTTGATAACCCCAATCATTCTCAGAGGTAGTTGTCCCTAAATGCCCTATATACTTGAAGATTTCTTAGATATCTATAAGAAACTTTGCACAAGTTCAAATATTTTAGTCTTTCATAATAACTTAAATTTTCACATCCATGGATGCCCTTGGTATATTTCCTCTGTACTCTTTCCAGTTTACTTATGCTTGTTGTCTTATAGAGTTTCCATATCGTTACTCCATACTCAAGTTTGGGTCTAATGTAACTAACAAACAATGACTTCTTTATTTTTGATTTCCTAGACTTTATAAATCTTTTTATATAACCTATAGTTCTATAACTATCATAACCAATTGGTTGATATGATTAGGAAAACATCATATCTGAATCTACCCATATAACCAGGTCCTTAAATGAGTCTGCAGTTTCAATCACTGTGTGCTGTATTACATATTCTCCTTTCTGTTTATGTCTCCCAAATCTCATATGATTAGTTTTTGATGTATTTGTCAGCATATTATTCTCTTGTGCCTAAATGGTCAATTTTGTCAAGTTACTTTGCAGACATGCCAAATCTGTAACATGTCATCAGTTTACCCAATTTCAGGTTATCTGCATATAGACAAGAAGAACACCTCAGATGAAAAAGTTTGGTCTGAAAGATACAATCTAAACAAGTAAGGGTCTAGGACAAAGACCTGTGGGACACCCTGACTGGAACCAATGATTTCACCTTGTCATTCGTCCATGCATTTTCCAAGACACATGTACCCTCATATCATAACTATAAATGTTATAACTTCAGAGCTGTTTCCACTGATATGAAAATTATCAACACATCATGTAAACATATTATGCAAAAGTGTATCAGCTTTTGAGTACAAAATTGGATGACTCACTATTAACTTAGAGTACTGTGCTATTTTTTGTTTTATGTTTGTTCCTTTTCTACTAGTAAAGAAATTATTACAAAAAGCAAAGGTATTAAGCACCCCTGCCTTGGTTACAGTACTTGTAGCACAATGCCTTTGAGAAAAAGTTGAGAGTGGCAGCCTGTTAGCCAGATTACAACTAAACACACTATATGCATATTTACAAGATTTCCAGTAAAGCCATGCAAGTGCAAATATTTCAAATGATTTTTCCAAGACCACTGATACATCACAAGTTCCAATTCTATTTGCTGTTGCCCAGCTCACTTGATTGATCATAACATTTAGTCAAAGTTGGTTAGTTTTACCAAAACCACACTGATAAATATTCTGTAAGATAAAAATCCATGTATAATGCCCTGGTTTATTTAACAGGACTGTTTCAGATATTTTGAAACAGCTATTCTAAGCAGACAAGTGTGCATTTTGTTGCTAGTGCTCTGATCTTCTTATTTTGTCTTGGAAAATATTAGCCTTCATTCTTATGTCCACCTCATAAAAAAAAAAAAACACTAATCACATGGACTTAGAGTTCTCACATTCGTTAATTATTGCCCCAGGATCATATCTAATTCCATACAACAACATTATTTAAAATATTCAAGAGCTTTCAGTCATCCATATTTAGCTACCACTGAGCAGACATCATTTCAGGAAGATTAAACACATTCTGTTTGTATAGAATAGATACAGAATAAATAGGAATTTACTAAACTCACCATTAATTATGTGCATCATATCACAAGTTATAGGTAAGTGAATTCATCAGGTTAGAAAGGGATAAAACTGATGCCTTTCCTGGACTTTCAATTACCTGTAGTCTTTAGTATAATCTTTTCTTGTGGAAAATGAAAAAAAAAAATGTTTATATTTAGTTTTGTATTTTCTTATAGAGTAATAGTTAATATGGAAGAACAGCATAAATGGCTATGATCTCCTAGTGAGATTCATCCAGAAGTCCTAGGATTGATTCCATAAGTTACGATTTCTGGGCCTCATATCTCTGAGCAAGTCAATCAGAATATTTTAGTTATCCCCGAAAGAAAGAAATTGTGCCTATTAAACTTAACAAGTTAACACACACATACACACACACACACACACACACACACTCACACACACACACACACACACACACACACACACACACACACACACACACACACACACACACTTATATAGGTCTACTTTGATTCACTGAAAATACATTTCACTGAATGTAAGTACTGTTGGGCAAATAAAACGTATATGCCCTTTTTCCCATAGTAGTGTGATCCTGGAGATATTATATAGTTAGATGGAGTGTGGGGGACACAGTGAAATGTGATTCAGTGAACTGAGCTTTCAGTGATTTGGTACGAGTCTTTTGAAATTCAGTGAAAAGAGTTTTTAGTGAATCAAAATAGACCCATATATATATATATATATATATATATATATATATATATATATATATATATATATATATATATATATTTTTATAGGTGTATTACTAAAGATGGAATACACCCTATATTGATATGTTAAATATTGACATACTGATATTGAAATTTATGATGTTGACACACAACTATGCAGGTGATGAGAAGCAGCAACAGTGCATGCAAAATATAAACTTAAAGAACAAATAACAAAAACTTTTTTTTTTTTGCAGTGGTGCAAACTCTCCTGTAACCCCCATGTGGGAATCTGTCTCCCTCACACCCCCTGTTATTATTTATATTATTTCCGAGATCGCACAAATGCAGGGTAAGGGCATAATGTGCAGCTATCAGAATTCTGTGATCTTGGGTACCTGTTGACCATCTGCTTAGAGAATCATAAATAGTCAACTAAACAGCTGATGACATGACCAAACTGAAATCTTGTCAGGGAACCCATATACATATATATGTGTGTATATATGTGCACAGATACACACGTGCACAAACACACACACAAAACCACTTTACCTTGGAGAACCCCTTTCCATAACACTGCAACTACACA